>NW_020222853.1:0-1533 GCF_003070985.1 Temnothorax curvispinosus
TTCACTTTTATCGATACTATCCCTTCTTTATCTTTTTTCGTCTTCTCTCTTTTCATTTTGATCCCTACCCTCACCCCTACTATCATTCCTCCTATCGCCCTTCCCTTCCGGCTCTTCCTCCCTGCTCTCTGCACTTCCCATACGTAACCTCTCGGCATCTTTTCTTTTATCCTTTCCCACCTATTACCGTCCACCCACGTTTCGCATAACACCATTACGTCCCAATCCTCCAGCCTTTTCCAAAACTTTTTATCTTTATTTGTTAACCCCGCCACATTCCAAAAGGCCACCTTATAAATTCTACTTTCCTTCCCTCTCCCTCTCTTCTCTCCCTCCTCTCCCTCTTCCTCTCCCACTCTTCCACCCAGTTCCTCCCTCTTATCCTTCTCAATTTCTGCTCCTCTTTCTTCCCCCCTACCCGCTTCCTCTCCCTCCTCTACTCCCCCTGCCCTTGCTCTTCCTCTCTTTCACTTTCTTTTCCTTTCCCTTGCCCTTCCTCCCCGCACCTCTCTCTGCCATTCCTAAGCACACCTCTTACATCATCCCACACCCACCATTCCCCCTCTATCCATACTTTTCCCATCCCTATCCTTACCCTTTTACCCTCTCCTCTTGCCTTTCATGCCACTTGGTTTATCTTCCATTTTATCCTTTTTTCTTCCATGTCAAGTCTTCGTCTATCCACGTATTTTCGTCTCTCAGTTTCCACTTATTTCTCATTATTTTCGCCTTCTCTTCTTCACTTCCCACTTTTACCACTGCCATACCCCCCTTCTCTCTTCTTCCTGCCTCTATTTTTCTAATCTCCTCTATCTTCACCTCCACGCCTATCTTTTTCATCACCTCCGCCACTCCCCCCTTTATTCCTCCCGCATCTTCCTTCACTCCTTTTATCAGAATGTTTCTTCTCCTTTCTCCCCTCTCCTTTATTTCGTACCTCCTTTCCAGTCTTTCCACCCTCTCCTTCCAATCAGCCTCTTCCCTCCCCTCCTCCCTCAATCCTCCTCCGCTTTCCTCTCTACCTTTTCCTCCCCCAAGACCTCCTCCCTTTACCTCCATCTACATCCCCTCCAGCTTTCGTTCCATGTCCTCTATTCTTTTCTGAAGCTCTCCTTTCTCCCTTCTCCACATCTCCTCTCTCTCCTTCAGTTCGCTTTTTATCTTCTTTACTTCTTCCATCATTACCTCCTTTTGCCCCTTCGCCACCTCTCTTATCTCCTCTCTCACTCCTCTTAACCCCTCCCTCATCTCCTCCCTTATTCCTCTCAACAACCCCTTCACATCCATATTCTCCTCCCTGCCCCCCCTGGTGGCGTTCTCACCGTCTTGTTACTTCTCTTCGAGAAGTCCTCGTTCCCTTCCCCCCCCGCACCATCTTCCTTCTCCATTTTGTCCCTCTTCCTCTTAAACAACTCGTCTATACTCCCTTTCCTCTTGGAAAACTCATCTAGATTCCCCGTACTTCCGCGTCTCTCTTTCCCCAGCTTATCCACAAACTGCGCCATCTATCCTCTACTCTACGGCCGTACTACT
>NW_020222854.1:0-2154 GCF_003070985.1 Temnothorax curvispinosus
CTGATGTCAGTATTTTTTTTTGTTTGTAATGCTAAGGCTACAGTTTCAAGTAAATAAATAAAAGTGATTATTAAATATACAAAGTATTTATTTCCCAATTTTCACAAGCTTCATACGTATACTTACGCATACTAGTGTTCATTACCTTTAGTTAAGCGGTAAAATATTATAATGCAAAAATCTAAATTATGACAAGACAATAGAACGGATAAATTCATGAATATTATGCAAAATTGAATGTTATACGCAAACTTTAAGTAGTACATGTATATATATCACATTAGAGATTGAACGAACGTACAAAAAGCGAGTCCAAAATAAGAGATCGCCGTTCAACGAGAGACGAGAACTCGATAACGCTTTTGTTTTTGACGAACACTCGTCGGGCAAACTATGTAGTATTTGCAGTGATTAATCGCGAGGTCGTCCCAGACGAAGATGAAACCAACAGATAATATCGCACGCGAAATCAAAACTAACGGACGCATAACATTATATCAAATCTTTGTTCGTGTTTTCTTTTTCTCTCTTTTTCTTTTGTCTTTATATTTATTGTATATACGTAATAAGATCGTAACGATGATTCGCGCAACGCAAGTGATAGTCGCCGGCCGTTGTCTCTCTTTTTTTCTACCTATTCGAATTTAATCAATCGTTATATTGCTATTGTATCACACAGTATTCACTTATTGTTAATTACACGGCTATATGTAGGCGCGATGTGACTTAGCGGTTTCAAGATGCCGAGAGCTATTCGAAATGCATCTCGCTTGGACCGAACGCGGACGTAGACGCGAAGAAACTTCGCCAATGCTCCGGAGAGCCCCTGTTACAACTGCTAGAATTTCCATTCGCGCTCATGACAAAAATTATCAAATAAAGTGAGACCCTCCCCCGAGGTACTTTGCCAACAACAATAACAGGAAAATGAGATATTGTTTTGCGAGATATATTTCAAGTCGAGATGCGATTGAGCGCACGTTAAGGTGGTTCATGCATTTAGGTCATATGTACTTAGCCCGGAAAATTTAATATGAAATGAAAGATTAACGTTCCTCGAGTGTGTCTGTAAAATTTCGGATTTTTTAACCGATTGGTTCCGGAGATATATGTCCGTAAACTTTGCCAATTTAACGCGGTGGAGGGACTCCTTATCCGAAAAACGAGGTTAAAGCGCTTATGCTGCAAAAATTGCAATACTTCAAAACTAGATAAACAAACCAAAAACTGACGAAACGATGCAATAAACATTTTGCAAGATACTAGATAAAAGCCCGAGTGCATTGACCGTATATATTAATAAAACGTAATTTTTGATTGACTAAATCGACAATACGGAACTGACGGCTGGACTCGAGCGGCATTAGCGGCAGCTTGGCAACGTCGCATGTGTCAGCTGATGAGTACAGCGCATATCTCAAAAAATTCGTTTACCATGTTCTGGACGCCGAATAAAGCAAAGGGTGAAATAAAAATATTTGTCCATTTCTGAAAAGAATTAAAATTAGGTTGCATCAAGATCTGCAATACTGAATAAATACAAGTTTCAATACAATGAAGTTATAAAATGTCCAAATAATTTTAGCATCATTTATTCGTTGCCGCGCTGCTGTTGTACATATATTCACACGGCTCACAAATCTAGTAAAAGATGTGACTTTTGTCTCAATATTTTAATTACGTAGAGGTCGTATAACATTAAAGATGTTATAAATAATAAATCTAATTATATGCTGATTTTTACGGACAAAAATCATACTTATTTATCACTAATAAAAATAGTTGCCTATTTGACTAGCAAGTACTGCATGAACCACCTTAATCGTCGCAACGAGCGGACACAGCGGCAACTGTAAATTATTATCTATTAGCAATTTCGTTAGAATTGCTTAACTCCGCAAGTCATCTGAAATGGAAGAAATATCTTATTAAACTCGTCAGGATCGCTTATTCGGGAACATATTTCTCGTTGGATATAAAATGTACGATATATTTATGATTCCGATATTGCCCAAGGATCTCGTGGACGAATCGTAGGCACCGTAGCCTGAAGACGATTGTAATCGCGCAACCCTCTATATTAACTTTAATTGAATATTAAAAAATTGAAATTATTACAATAGACAACAGAACGTGGATCAAATCATGAATATT
>NW_020222855.1:0-3238 GCF_003070985.1 Temnothorax curvispinosus
GGAGATCATTGGCACTGCTGTCCTCTTGTTCATCGGTTGCATGGGATCCCGAGTCGAAATTTTACTCCTTCTTTCGACCTCTTATTTTCACATCTCAGGATTCTGGAGGATTTTGATAGGTTCTAATTGTATTGTACTTAGCTCCTACTTTGTGCCTGAAAACGGCAGAAAACGGACTGTTTCCCATTTTGAGGTTTAAAAGAGGAGTTATCGGTAAAACCCTCCTAAACCTCCTAAAACCCTCTAGATCCTACACTGATAGAAAAATGTACTAAATTTTAATTAATGTTTTCTCCAATAGTCCTTATAAAGTATTTTTTTAATTCAGTTAATATTTTTCGAATGAAAAAATTATTCATCTAATTGAAACAAATTTTCTAAACCTAATAAAATATTTACTGAATTCAAAAGAATACTTTATTAGGACTATTGGAGAAAACATTTATTGTAGTACATTTTATTATCAATGTATTAATTTTTACTACTTTTTAAATCGTAATGAAACATGTTCCATATCACGTACATCATCGGTAATTCATATAGTATAGGTTTTGGTAAATTTAGCAACGAGATACGGTTGTGACTTTGACTTATGTTGTCGTATCTCATTGCTCTGTTAAACGCAATATTTATCTAGATTTATTATTTAGAATCTAAGATTTTTAATATCAAAAAAATATTACCGCAAAATATTTTATAACATTGTTAATTAATCAGATACATATAGACATACATGTATCACAATTAATAATGTTATAAAATTTATATAATAAATCTTTTTTTTATTAACCATATGAAACACAACTTAAATAAAAACTCCACTGCAAGTCACCGATAATATACATGACATAGAGCATGTTAATATGATAATGTGGTAAATAGCATATAGGGGGGAGAGTCAGAAAAAATCTAAGAGATCGCACACGTTTGTTTCTAAGGTACAAAGGAACATATATTTATTTGTTTACACTTTTTTATCTACTTGTTCATGTACTCTTGCATACTATCTAAATTAAACTCATATTATATCATAACGAAAAAAAAAAATTTTTTTAACCATTTAAAACAATTAATATATGTATTGTATCTTAATAAAAATTAAAATTAAAATTTAGTTTCAACAAAATTAAAATTAAAATTGAAAAATGTCTTGATACTGATTGTGAGTATCTTAAAATGAAATATCTTAATACTAATAAAACTTAAAATTAATACCTTAATACCAAATAACTAATCGCATATCACAAATGCCATTTAACAAATAATATTAATAATACGGAATTAAGGAGTCTGGATTACCGATTGAAATCAAAGTAAGAAAAGAAAAGAGAAGAAAAGAGAGGGGGGGCCTCTGCATTTGTCTACGAGATAAATTCTAGGGCCAAAATATAACCCAGAGTCACAAGAATAAGAGCAATTCCAAGATCTCAAGACGAGATTAACCTTGCAGAGCTCCTTGTACTACTACGAACAATGTCGATCTTCCAATATGGCGTCCTAAATGAGAATATCGGAAGGGCCCTGCTCGCTGGACCGGACTCCTCGCCTCAATTCTCCCTCTCGGACGTGAGCTGCCGCAGCTCTCCTTTTCCTGGCGGTGAGCTCTCCTTGGGAAGTCGAATCTCGCTCGGTTGGTCTCCAGAATATGTGCCGCTTAGCTCAATCAGTTACGAAAGAAGGAAAACGTACTCGTCTTGTCCGAAGAAACGCAGCAAGAGCGGCCATGACACTGAACTGACTGAACGAGAGCGAGCCGAGCGAGGAAAGAGTGGGGGCGCTTTGAAAGTGGCGACTCACGCGTCGCGCCATCTACATCTGAATGAAACGATCGGGCGTTTGCAAAACGCGAAGGAATTCAAGCGCAATATCTGAAGTAAATATTAAATTAATATTAAATAAATGTCAAATAAATGTTTCTTTAAATCATTATTGCAAATAAATAATTAATGTAAAATAAATATTACATTACTGTCGAATAAATGTTAAATAAATGTTTTTTCAATTCATTATGGCAAATAAATAGTTAATGTAAAATAAATATTAAATAAACGTTAAATAAACGTTTAATAAATATTTTTTCTAAATTATTACTTCAAATAAATAATCAATGTGAAATAAATATTTAATAAACATTAAATAAATATTATTTTTACAATGAATTGTACAAATGTATAATTAATAAAAAATGAATATTAAAAACACATTTAAAAAACATTGTCTGCTGATTGGGCAAGAGCTTGAATAAATAAATACCAGTCCATATTCAATTATCGTAAATTTAGTAACATGTAAATATATGAAGATAAGTAATTATAAGAAGTAATAACAAAAAGAAAGATGTTTTGTAATAGTTTTGTATATATTTAAAATTTCCTACCTTTAGTTTCACATATACGCATGCGTACTCATACATACACACATTCTTTTAATTTTATTTTGAATTATTTTAATAAATAAAGAAAAAAGAGAGAAAAAGGAAAAAATAATATAGAAAAATACACTTTTATATAAATAATCATTTATACGTCATATATAAAATTATTTTTTTTAGTTATCAATAATATAACTATTATTATTAACCTAATAAAATTCCTTTTAATTTTGTTTTTACTATTTTTGATTAAATTAATAAATAGAGAGAACCGTTATTATAAACATTTATTATAAACGTTATTATAAACGTTTAATAAATCATATATAATATTTAATCAAAAATATAATAAACCTATAATAATAAAAATAAATTAAATGCAATAAATAAATTAAGAAAACGTTAGGAACATTAAAGTAGGAGCATGATTTCTTTTCAAACAGAATTGTCAGATTCTAAATAGAAGCCAGAGGTTGAAGAGGTTGAAGAGATTCAAAATAGGGTGATGTGACTGCTTAAAGTATCAAAGTAGGTGTTAGGTAGAACATTTTGGTCGAAAGTAGGTGCTAGATTGAACATTGAGGTCGAAAATAGGAGAAAAATTTCGACTCGGGATGTGTCGGCATGGGATCTGCGCCGCCTCCACCGCTGCAACCGGCGCTCACCTTCGGTCTGACGGTGAATCTCATAATTATGGTACGTATTGTCGAATACTTGATTCCTCGAAACAATATGAATATTATTTTTTGCTAAATATATTTAGTAAACACAATTTATTAAAATATGTATATAATGTACACTTGTTTTATGATATAAATTTTGTACATAATGCCAAGTTTATATATGATACTTATATATTATTACATT
>NW_020222855.1:3338-3508 GCF_003070985.1 Temnothorax curvispinosus
ATATAAAGTCTGGTTCATCGTGTTTCCACATACAAAATTTCAATCGCCGATATTTCTCAGATGATAGGTCACATAAGTGGCGCTCATCTTAATCCGGCTATCACCATCGGGGCGGTCATTATAGGCCTGAAGTCAATTCCGACCGGCGTGGTTTACATCCTGGGACAATT
>NW_020222856.1:0-8411 GCF_003070985.1 Temnothorax curvispinosus
CAGGTAATCGGAGGCTTGGCCACGACTGCAGCAAACTACGAAAATGCGTGGGATCTTCTTCTAAACAATTATGAACATCCGAGGCTTCTAATTAACACACACTTGAATCAATTGCTTGATTTTCCAGCCGTATCAAAGGACAAACCAGCAACAATGCGTCAACTGATCGTTCACGTCAGAACGCACTTAAAGGCTTTAGAGACACTAAAGCTTCCGGTTGATAAGTGGGACGAGCTTCTCATACACCTGTTAAAGAATAGGATGGATTACAATACACAGAAGAGTTGGGAAGAAGAAACCAAAAAGGACAAGGAAAATCGACCTACGTTGGAGAACTTTCTGACTTTTCTCAATGAGCAAGTACGAACGCTTGAGATAATTGACAAGACCAAGGGAAAGTCGGAAGCATCAAAGACGCCAGCAGGGAAAAAACAAGAAAAAAAAGTAGCTTTGGCAACTACCTCTCAAGAAGGTTGTGTCCTCTGCAGCAAGAATCATCAGTTGTACCGATGCCCGGATTTTCTGCAGCTATCGAGTGCTGACAGATTAAAGGAGGTGAAAGCGAAGAAACTGTGTATGAACTGCTTAAGCAAAGGACACTTTTCCGCGGCTTGCAAATCTTCAGCATGCCGGAGGTGCCAGAAGAAGCACAATACCCTGTTGCATCCAGAGCAAGAAGAGAAGACTGCAACCGATAAGAAGTCAGAAGAGGACGCGTCCAAGAAGGCAGTGGTAATGCACGGCACTCAAGAAACCTTGCAAGATACTGAAGAGTCATCTTCTGTAATCAACCTTAGAAGAAAACCCACGTCGTGCGTGGTGCTGTCAACGGCCCGAGTTATAGTCCATGACGTCAATGGAGGCCAGCACAAATGCCGTGCACTTCTAGATGCAGGGTCGCAATCCAATTTGATCACCCAGGAACTCGTCGACAGGCTCAGATTGAAATGTAAAAGGAGAGACGAAGTCATCAGTGGGATCAACCGATCACAAACCAATGTCGGTAAGACAGTAGGAGTAAAAATCCGATCGATGAACGCGGATTATGAGGTAGCCATAGAATGTCTCGTGCTGCCTGCCATTACTGAAAGACTTTCTCAAGTCAAAATCAATACTAAACTGATTTGCTTGCCGGAGGGTTTGAGCCTAGCAGATCCTGATTTCCACACGCCAGGAACAGTGGATATTCTAATAGGAGCAGGACTTTTCTGGCAATTAATCTGCAAGAATTATATTCAAAGACCAAAGGGAATACCCAGATTACAACATACGTTGCTAGGATGGATTGTAGGAGGGGAGCTTCTCGACGCCAGCTCGGAAACTCCAAGAAGCTTCTGCGGTCTCATCACAAATGCGCAACTCCAAGCGCAGTTAGAACGCTTTTGGAAGCAAGAGGAGACGCTCGAAAAACGGAGTCTCACCCAAGAAGAGATTGAGTGTGAACGGCAGTTCCATGAGTCGGTCAAGCGAGATGAAACTGGTAGGTTCATCGTAACACTTCCGAAGAAACCCGGAGTGAAACTCGGCGATCCAGGGAATCAAGCATTGCAGCGATTATATTCCCTAGAAAGAAAATTCAGAGGAGATCCAGCATTGAAGAATGCGTATGTTCAATTCATGGAAGACTATGAAACTCAAGGCCACATGTCGTTAATGGGACAAGGCCCAGATACGAGCACAAAGGTAGAGCAATCGTACATACTTCCGCATCATCCGGTGATTAAACCGGACAGCACCACAACTAAGTTACGTGTTGTATTCAACGCCTCAGCGAAGACATCGTTGGGAACATCATTAAACGACAAGTTATTCGCTGGTCCAAACAAGCAGAAGAGCCTGTTCTGCATAGTCTTACGCTTTCGATCACACCCCTTTGTCATAACGGCGGACATAGCTGCAATGTTCCGACAGATACTCGTGTGCGAAGAAGACCGAGATTTACAACTGATTCTGTGGAGATCAGATCCATCGCAACCAGTTCAGATCTTTAGGATGAACACGGTGACATATGGCACCGCATGTGCACCTTATTTAGCCCTCAGCTGTTTGGAGAGATTAGCGATAGAAGAACTGGAAAGGTTTCTAAAGGCAACCTTGACGGTCGAAGAGATGAAGATGTTTCTCGAAATAAGGTTGAAGATCGAAGAGCTGAAGAAGTTCCTAAAAGAAGCATTGGACAATGAGAAATCGGAGTTTCTACAAGCAATCCTGGTCTTGCTAGAAGATTTCTACATGGACGATGTTTTGTCTGGCGCAAGTACCATAGAAGGGGCCATAGCCTTACGACAGCAGCTGTCGGAGTTATTGCAACGGGGACAGTTTCAGCTGCGGAAGTGGCGTTCCAATGATCCACGTATATTGGAGGAACTACCCGAGTCCAACGACGATAACAGCTTCCTCAAAATAGACAAGGAGGGTGCCATGAAAACGTTGGGACTTCTATGGGATGCCCAGTCAGATGTTCTGCAATACAGCGTGTCGATAGAAGAGAATTCAAGGGTTACCAAGCGTCTGGTGCTATCTCAGATAGCTCAAATATATGACCCCCTTGGCTTGCTGGGACCCGTTGTCATCATTGCGAAATGTATTATGCAGTCTCTATGGCAAATCAAAACTGGTTGGGATGAAGTTCTCCCAACGGAGTTAGAAGCTACATGGAAGGAGTACTATAGATCGCTGCCGCAAACCAACGAGTTGAAGATTCCGAGAAACATCAATCCGGGAAATGTGAGCAATCAGTTCGATCTCGTAGGCTTTGGAGATGCCTCAGAAAAGGCATATGGAGCCGTGCTGTATGCTGTTTCACAAAGGTCGGGAGGTACCTTACAAGCGCATTTGATTTGTTCGAAAAGCAGAGTCGCACTTTTGAAGACTATATCACTACCAAGACTGGAGCTTGATGCGGCGCTGCTGTTGACTAAACTGACCGAACAGGCAAGAAAGGCTTATGGTGACAGGATTCGAAACGTGTCTTTATTTAGCGATTCGACGGTCGTTCTCAATTGGATAGCAGAGTCACCTAACATTAGGAAGACGTATGTGGCAAATAGAATCACCAAGATTCAACTTCTTTCACAAGGTGTGACATGGCGTCATGTTCCGTCCAAGGATAATCCGGCAGATCTTCTTTCCAGAGGCATGTCAGTGGAAATGTGGAGGACCAGTCAGTTATGGTGGCAAGGGCCTGAGTGGCTCGTCACCGATCGATGGCCTGAACAACCAGAAATCTTAGGCGATACGTCCGAGATGAAGATCACTGCACTAATCGCCACCAGAAACGAGGAGTACGACATCCTACGAAGATTTTCAGACTATGGGAAGCTTCAACGCATAGTCGCTTATTGTCTGCGTTTTAAGGCAAATTTACTTGGCGCAAAGAAGAGTGGCCCTTTAACGCCAGCCGAAATAGAGCAAGCGGAAACTATCATATTGAAGACTGTCCAGCGAGAAGTTTTCCTGAAGGAGGTGCGGGCTCTCGAACAGCAGCAATCGATTCCCAAGGGTAGTAAGTTGTCGTCCCTCAATCCTATCTTGGATCAGAAGGGAGTCATAAGGGTAGGTGGTCGGTTATCACAGGCCGACATTCCCGAAACTCAGAAGCATCCAATATTGTTGCCAGCCAAGCACCACGTTACAACTATCCTCATGAGGAAGGAGCATCTCAGGCTTCACCATTGCGGCCCGGAGCAGTTGTTCTACTCAACACGTGTAAAGTATTGGCCTTTAAGTGGACGACGAGAAGCAAACAAGATTACGAAGAGTTGCATAAAATGCTTTCGAGCTAAACCAAGGACACCTGAGGTCTTCATGGGAGATCTTCCTGAGGATCGAGTCCGTCATAACCTGAGACCATTCACCACAGCGGGCGTAGACTACGCCGGGCCATTGCAGGTACGAGAGAGTCGCAGGCGGGGAAGGATTCACATCTCGAAGGCCTGGATCGCCGTGTTTACCTGTTTTGCCACTAAAGCCGTACACATAGAGCTAGTGACTGAATTAACTACCGAGTCATTTCTAGCTGCATTAAGAAGGTTTGTGGCGAGAAGAGGAATTTGCTCGAAGATCGTGTCCGACAACGGCACTAATTTTGTCGGAGCTGCGAGAGAGCTAGCAGAAGTATACGAGTTTCTTCGGAAGGAGAAAGAAGCCATAGCCACATACTTGGCTCGTCAGAAAATCGAATGGAGGTTTATTCCTCCTCGATCTCCACATTTTGGAGGTCTTTGGGAGGCCGCTGTCAAGGCTACCAAGCGTCACCTCCACACTGTCACGAAGGGTCTGGTTTGGACGTTTGAGGAATACGCAACGCTGCTCGTGGAGATAGAAGCAATCCTGAATTCAAGGCCTCTCACTCCCTTTTCCAGTGATCCTAACGATTTATTGGCATTAACCCCATCTCATTTCCTTACAGGGGATTCATTGTTGTTTCCACCAGAGTATAGTTATATGAAAGTCCCGGATAACAAGCTGTCACGATGGCAGCATGCTCAGAAATTACGCCAGCATTTCTGGAAGCGTTGGCAGGAGGATACCTCCAAGAGCTGCAAAAGCGTCATAAGTGGCGTAATAAGGGCAAGGATCTCGAGGTCGGTACTCTAGTCATTCTGAAGGAGGACAATACACCCCCTCTACAGTGGGTCCTAGGCCGAGTGGAGGAAGTTCATCCTGGCAAGGACAACGTGATTAGAGTGGCGACAGTCAAAACGCCCACTGAATTGTTTAAAAGAGCCGTCCAAAAACTCTGTCCACTTCCCGCAGAAGAAGACTGTTAATTTATATTTAATTTTCTTTGAAAATTGTTATTATCCATATAGCTTTCTTTAAGATTATCCTTATTGAATTTATAATTAACACTTAGAATAGAAGATTTCACTTATACTAATTGCAATGTACTTCGCGTCAAATTTGTCATGTTATTGGTATTATTCGGTTACATTTCAGTTAGCATCATTACTTACGTGTATGTTAAGTTAAGACGGTGAAGCTTTAGATTAGGCCCACTCCCCTCTCAAGTTTATAGAATGCCAAAGTCTCTTATTCTTTAGTTTCAAGTAGGTTGAAAGATTGTCTTTCAAGGGGGGCGGAGTGTTGACGATTGTACCGCCAGAACGGCGTTAGTGAGAAGTAGTATTAAGCAATATGGCGAAATAGGAAGGGTAACGGAATAAAGCTCTGTTTAATTTGACTGGATTTTCTGTGTATCCGTTCCTCAACAGTGCCAATTCATGGGACGCTGAAAAACAGCGTTGAGCGACGTCACGTGACATCACTATGATGCCAGCGTCAAGAAAGAGAAGTTGGATTTTTCCAACTTCAAGCGTCAAAGCCAAAGCAGCGCGAAAACGCCGAAATTTTGACGCTGTTTTCCTTTTCATGAATTTCAATTGACGCCGGCGTCAATTGTGGTCATGCGACCTTCTTGCCGCTGAAAATGAGCGTCGAGCGTCAGCATGAAAAGGCACCTTTATAGACATATCGGCGGAAGCTGTTCGACGAACACTGAGTCTCCGCACGGCGCGTTGTCAGGTTTTAAATTAGCGCCGATCGTCATTGATCGTCCGGAGAAATTGCAAGCACAACTGGCCACAGATGCTCTGATCGTAGCGCTGATAAGACCTGTGATTGTACTCAATCTTCGTCACGCTCGGTCCGAAATATCGCACCAGTTCTTTCGGTGGTCGAAGATTGCCGAAACTGTCGAAATATACGACTCGATCTTCCCTCTTGGCGTACGCTACCCAATGAGTACCGGGGCCGGCTGCATCGTCCAAATTCACGATACCGCTCTCGTTTCGACGTACGCCATCGACGATCGGTAACGAATCACGCATGAAAACACCTCTGAAGAACGGTACGCGCATTTGCCTTGCCAGTCGACTCAATTGTACGTTAGTCGTAACACCCGTGGGCATATTTAACGACTTCTTTGATGTTTTTTTTTTTTAATTTTCAACGCTATTCCTCGCCCGCGTTTGTGCGGGCCGAGATACAGTCCTTGTCCATATTTGTACGGAGCGAGATAAAGTCTGTGACCTTCCATGGCGCGATTGTGACGTTGCGTCTCTTCCAGTTGACGTCGTGCGGCTTTGCTAGCGTTCACCGCCGTTGTAATTCCGGCCGCTCCGCCGGCCAAAGAACCGAGAACTCCCAACAACGGTAGAATCGGCAATACGTACGCCGCTTCGTTTCGCTGTCGGAAGTATCCGTTTCTTCCTCGGCCTTTTCCTCGTTCGTGTTTTCCGTGTTTTCAAACCCATTCCGAGCTTTATCTTAGCCTTCATGGCCGCCCAGACGGCTGTAGCGGCAGCTCACTCTCCGAGAGTCGAATCTCTCGCGATGACGCGTCCCAGCGCTCTCTCGGCGAGTATCTTGTCCGCCGCGTGTCTCTCGGTGAGGCCTTTGTTACGCGAATAGTCTATGTCGTGCTCGCGACACGCCGCGTCCAATGGATTTACACCCGGATCACCTCTAGCCAATCGTTCTCGCAAACGAGTACCCGGACCGCAATACTGATAACCGGGAATGTGCAGTTCAAACGGAAGTGCACCTATCACGCGATTAAACAGGCCTCTACCTGTTTTTATTTTTTTTTTTTTCGTTGACATTCGCCGCAATCCTTTATCATTGGCGCGAGACCGTCGATGTGCGTTTCCTGCCACGGTTGATTGTAATGTGCGTCACAGCGACGATAGGTCTGAACCTCCAAATCCGCCTTTATATGCTCCGGAAGCTTGTCCCACACGTAGTAGACGTGATCGCCGCACACTTGCAACAGAACAATTGTTGGCAATTGTTGGTTGCCCGAATCGCGCGACTCGAGCTGCTCGACGAATTCCGCGCATTGCAGCGCCCATGTGAAAAATTCACCCAAGGTAGCTACTTGGTCGGACAGCTCCAATAGATCGCGTTCGGTTTGCTCGAATTGCTCCATGTTTTATCTATTCAGATTTAGGTTGTTCATCAGATTCAGGTTGTTCATCACCACAAAGTTGACAACTGTAGTCGCCCAATAGCGATACTTCATTAGATATCAATGGTTTATACGGTAATAGCGTTGTAGACACTATATACTTTGACACATTTCCCATTGCCACTTCCCAATAGTGACACTCCTTATACTCGGACCTAAAGTCAGGTTTATTGTAAAAGGAAAGGGCTTCGTCACAGATGAAGCTGTATGAGCTTTATCCTCGTTTCGCGCCTGTATGTACATTCTCCATTTTGAGCTACCGTACCAGTTATTATTATATCCGAGACCCTTGATAACAACTTGTCTATGAACATTGCGTTTATCGGTTCCTCGTATCCCGAGTTCGCGATCGCGAACAAACTGCGCTAGTGAGTTTTGTTGCACATCCGTCGATTTTCTCCTCGATCTTCTTCTTCTTCACGCAAAGCATTGGCGATATCATCTAATAAAAATTCACTATAAAAAAATTGATCGAAGTATATAAAGTCACTGCTTTCTTCGATTTCATCGATGTCAATTTCATAGTCCGATGTCCATGAGCGATTAAATACCATTTCTTCTTGCTCACTGTTATAAAAAATGTTCACGTCGCGAAAAGCTAATGTTTATTTCGTTGACATATGCCGCAATCCTTTATCATCGGAGCGGGACCGTCGATGTGCGTTTGCTGCCACGGTTGATTGTAATGTTCGTCACAGCGACGATAGGTCTGCACCTCCAAATCCGCCTTTATATGCTCCGGAAGCTTGCAGCACTTGCACCTGATAACGTGTTTAACCACACAATAAATCTCGATACTTTTTAACCGATGTATCGCTCTCAAATCGTATACTAATGCGGCTCGATGCGCTTCATCTCTCATTATATACCTTTTGCCCTCTCTCTCGCTTTAATTGAATTTTGAAAGATCATTTTTTCCTTTGTTTTACGTATTGCGTCGTAAAAAATAGCGTAAAATTGTTTAGTCTACGCGATAACACCCCCTTTTCCTAGAAAATTGTTGTTTATGACAAATGTGTCCCGACAGGTTCGATGTGTTATCGGGTCGATCATCGTCCCGATGACATCATTTTTTCCTTTGTTTTTCACGTACTGCGTAGATGGATTGTTTTTTATGTATAAATCATACTATATATATATTTTCTTTGCACGCATTTCTATTCGAGCCGTATATGCGACGTTCGCCGGAGCATCGGTTGCATGTATTGGCAATCATATATTGCATTATCGCATATCATAACATAGAAGCGAGGTGCCGATGTTCCGGTGGATGTTGGCTCTCACAGGTGTAATGCGAGACATATTTTATCTTACGACTATCAGTTTTATACACCGCCATTATATTTTTCTCTGGCGACTTCTGCAACCGTCATTGAATTCAGTCTCGTCGTGGCTGTGTAGCGCGAGTACAGACCGAGCGACTGGAGTCTGTTCCAAGTTC
>NW_020222857.1:0-2629 GCF_003070985.1 Temnothorax curvispinosus
TCCCGGCAACCTCAGTTCAGCGTGAAAATCTGCTCCGCGCCCGAACAATAAAGTTGTCGTGATTCAAAGGAATTCTCGCCGTGACGATAATCGAATGTCGTGTCGGAAAAGTGCCAGAAAGCAGGCTAGTGGTATACTCTCGTAACAGCTTCCAGTCACGAGACTTTGCGAGCGAAAGGGAATTAGAAAAGCTGTCGATTATGATGATCATCGACCAGAAAAATTATACGGGCTCCTACCGGCAATGTCTTGATCTTTTTCCTTTACCTGTTTTCTCTTATTTTCTCTCTTTCTCATTTATTCTCTATGTCATCTAGAAAGCTTTCTATCACTGTGGAGAAAATATTACGATTGGTGCGAAAGATAGAATAATCGACAGCTAAAAGTAAAAGTTTCAAGAAAAATTTAGACCGCAAATACCTTCGATATAGTTATTATACGCGCGATTGTGCGCGACAAAGCAATATAATTATTGTACGACAGTTTCAATTAAAATAAAGTGTGTTATTAAATTTGCGTATATATGTGCGTGAAAGATTAGTTTGTTATATCATTATTAATAAAACTACTACGATATTTTGTTTCATTATTATTATTAAGTTACTTAATACATATTATATATCATTCTTTATTAATCTTCATTAAATAGAGAAACTAAACTGGACCTGCAGCTTCTCACGCGCCACTACATATAACAAAAGTTCGAGGAACTCTCAAGTGCTTCTCGCAATATGTAGCGGACAGCTCTTACTCCGAAATGAGAATCACGCATTATGAGAAAAGTATTTCTAGTTCGCAGCTGAGTCATGCATGTGTGTTTAAAATATGTTCGTAGCGACGAAGTGCGACAAGAGTCCAATTTATATATTCTAGTTATTCAATTACGATAATTTTATGAAACGCCATTATTTCACAAATACAAAATGAACTATTTGATACCACACACATTGTATTTCTTTAGTAGAAACAATGAAATATATTTAGAAAATAATTACGTGTTTGTTTATTTTACTCTTTAATATAGCATAGATTCCGAGATAGATTCTTAATAAAAAATATAAGTTATATATTATAATACATAATGTATATGAAAATATAAATAAGATATAGAGAGTAGAGTGGGGCAAAAGTACGCATTTAGTTTTTGATCCCATATTGGGATCTGACATGGAGACGGGGCTTAACCAATATGGCGTCCATCATCAGCTCACAGTTTCGCACATCAAGCCTATATACAATGCCACGAGATCTGGGGGTCGATTCTGTATCTTGGGACGAAGTAAAAATTACAAAAGTGAGGAAATTCACTACAGAATCTACAATTTCATTTGTCGAAATCTAGTAAATCTGTTCACTTTTGTAATTTTCACATCGTCTCAAAATACAGAATCGACCTCCAGATCCCAATATCTACCGTTGAGATATAGATAAAGTCTTGAAAGGACCCCGGGCCCAGCCATAGGGAAAATGGATCCCGGTCAAATTGGTTGAAACTGCAGTATGTTGTACTTTATAATCTCCTGATCAAAAGTGTTAATAGGCACGAAGTCCGGAACCATCTACTTTTCGAGTTATCAGACGTTGAACATAGTAAAAATGAGGATATTGGGGATATTCTATTTTAGAGTATCCACGGCAATAATTCTTTAGGATCGCATTTTTGTGTGTGCGTGTGTGTGTGTGTGTGTGTGTGTGGAAGTATGTCCGTATGAGCGTGTGCGTGTAAGTGCGTGTGTGTGTGTGTGTGGAAGTATGTCCGTATGAGCGTGTGCGTGTGTGTGTGTGTGCGTGAGTGCGTGTGTGTGGGGGGTATGTCTGTGTATGTGCGTGTGAATGTAGATGTGTGTATATTCTTATAATCAGTGCATCGTCGGCATTAGCATCATTGTCGCGGCGGGGTGCCACAGGTCGTGCCCCGCGTCCTAAGGCCAGCTCAGCGAGGAGAAACCTCGCGTAAAGCAAAAGGGCAAAAGCTGGCTTGATCTCGATGTTCAGTACGCATAGAGACTGCGAAAGCACGCCCGGCCTATCAATCCTTTTGGCTTGAAGAGTTTTCAGCAAGAGGTGTCAGAAAAGTTACCACAGGGATAACTGGCTTGTGGCGGCCAAGCGTTCATAGCGACGTCGCTTTTTGATCCTTCGATCGGTCAGCGATCCTGGGGCCGCTACGGCCGACCGCGGGCCGCCGAGGCGGCCCACAGTGGGGCGAACGCCTCATTTTTCGGTCATTTGCTTATAACTTCTACATTTTTCAATGAAATGACTTGAAACTTGACATAAATAATGTACGATTATTATACATTTAGTGTATAAAATCAAAATTATTTAATTAACAATTTTTCATAAAGTGCATAGATAATTTTTTTTATTTTTTAAATACTTTTTAGTTTTTTTTTAAGTCGGTTTTATTTTAAAAAAAAATTTTTATTTTATACTTTTTTAGTGCTTCATTAAATTAATATGAATAATTATTATCGCATATTTCCTTACTGCTCCGTACCCTGATGTTTTAGTTGTGAGTTTTATAATAAAAAAGAAACTGTTTTTCTTGCTTTTCACATCTATTCTTTTACTTAATCATCACCTACATCATTATCGCTGAAATATAATAAACATTTTGCATCTTCAG
>NW_020222858.1:0-1071 GCF_003070985.1 Temnothorax curvispinosus
GTTGTAAGCGATCGAATTTGGCAATAGCGAAACCAATGAGCAATAACCGCAAAAGATGGATTAGCAAAATACAATCCAGTTGCACTCAGAATCTGACCGATGCAACCTAATAGTTCCGATAGCACGAAGTTCCGATAGCTCGATAACGCTGATCAAGGAGTGGCCCAAAACATTCTGATTTAACGACGGAACATGGAGCTTGCCGAAATAAAAAGAGAAAAGAGGACGAACAGGACGGGCATCATCTCAAGATCGAACGCGTACAAGTCATAATCGCTGTCAGTTTGCGTGATAAATAATTAATTAGAGACTATTGTACAAATCAAATTTATCAAATGAAGTTTATTCAAAGTTTCTAATAAAATTTTTGTATAATGTCTAAATTGGTAGATATACTTCCATATGAATCTTATATGGATCATATAAGTGCATATATGATCTATTGTTCATATCTAGTTATATTTGGAATTATATATCTATGTCCATGTATAATCATATATGGACCCATATATAATTTCATATAAAGGACCAAATTGCATATATAATCACATATAATCATATATATTTATATATAATTTAATAACAGTTGTATATATAAAATTAATTATATTTTAAAAATGAATTCAAGCTGTTTTTTTTTTTTTAATGTTTTAGAAAGAAGGATTAAAAATGCGTCACACGCGTATTGTTTGCAATTTTTAATAATTATGTAACACTACTCAAATTTTATTTGAATTATATATTATGTTATCAAAATTTAAATCCACAGAATTTAACATTAACATAAAACAATTTATATTTCAGATTATTCAAAAATAAAAATTATTTATTTTATAAACTATAAATAAAATACCATTAAATAAAATGTCTTGATATGCCAACAGAGCATGCTGCGTTTCTGTAGCGTTTCTGCCATCATAGTGTACTCGCAGAAAAGTTTGATTTCTACTGACAATCTGTTGTTACACTATGATAGCAAGTTATGTGCAATCTCGGTGTGCACTCTGTTGACACGTTGTGCCAGCATGCAATGTTTGAAATTTGCTTTATTTATGCTGATAAACTCTGCTC
>NW_020222859.1:0-2402 GCF_003070985.1 Temnothorax curvispinosus
GTGGTGGCCGGGGACGATGCCTTAGCGTAAGGGGCGCATCGTTACAAATTTGTTGCAATAAGAATTTGTAACGTTCGCGTTTTCTCGCTCGGAATTTGCTCGCCAGGCTGGGGTGAGAAAACGTGGAGACACTGGTTAGTTTTACATAAAGATATTTATTCTCACTATTTACAATACAGTTTGATGGAGGGCGTGAGTGTCAGTGCGTGTGTGTGTGTTGCTCCGCTGAGCCGCAGTGTACGTGTGCCGAGTTGAGGCGCGGTCGGACAGAGACGGACTCGCGGACAGGCGCGGAGGCGCGGTTGCCTGACGGATTCGCGGGCAAGTACGGAGGCACGGTTGCCTTGCGGATTCGCGGGCAAGTACGGAGGCACGGTTGCCTTGCGGAAGTCGCGGGCAGGTAGGTCGGTCAGGAGCTCAGTCGGGAGCGCCCAACTGAGCGGCCCGTACACCGGGAGCGCCCGTCTTCCGTACGGCGGAGGGGGTCGGGGGCGCCCGACCCAGAAGCAGGGAAGGGCAGGTAATACCAACCGGGAGCACCCAGCTGGGGAGGCCCGTACCCTGGGAGCGCCCAGGTGAGAACGGGAGCACCCGTTCTCTGTACGGAGGAAGTCGTTGGGATCGCCCAACGTGGTGAAGCGGTCTCGGAGAGTGGTCGTGTCGGGAACAGGAGTCGGACAGGACTGGTGTCTCGAGTCGGCTCGAGTCCCGTATTTATACCCCGAATGCGGGCGGTGGGGGCTGCCCCACCGCTGGGGCTGTCCCACCGCTCGGCTGCCCTACCGATCGTACTTTCGAGAACATCGCGGACATCGTGTGAAGCGAGTTCGTGAGACCTTTCGAGAACATCGCGGACATCGTGTGAAGCGAGTTCGTGAGACGTTTCGAGAGCATCGCGGACATCGTGTGAAACGAGTTCGTGAGACGTATTTGATCGAGTTTTCGCGTCGCGTCATATGTCGGCGGGGTTCCGGTCGTCGCGTGGACAGAGTGATCGGAATCGACAATGCCGGATGACGGGCTAGTGCGGTCAGTCAAAAGGTTCGTCGGGAAGAACTATCAATCGTGGAAGTTCCAGATCACAGCGGTGCTGATGGCGAATGAAATATTCGATGTGGTCGATGGCACGAGACCGAGGCCGTCGGACGCGGAAAGGGCCAACGCCGTGCGTATGAAATCAAAGACAATGCGAAAGCTACAACAATCATTGCATCGGCGATGGAGGACGATCAGGTAATCAGTGTGGTGGTGTGTGGGTTCGCAAAAGAAATGTGGGACAAACTGACTACGATACACGAGCAAAAGTCTGCGGCGAACGTCGGTACGTTAACACAGCGATTCTATTCCAATAAAATGAGTCCGTCCGATACGGTTATACAACATGTGAGCACGGTGCAGAATATGGCACGTCAATTAAGAGATCTCGGCGAGACAATTTTAGATGCGGCAGTGATCGCGAAGATTCTCTCGGGTTTGACGACGAGATTCGGCGTGTTCAAGACGGCTTGGGATAGTGTGATCCGGCACGGCAAACGATCGAGAATCTATTAGAGCGACTCATACGCGAGTATGAAAATCTCGGCGAGGACGGAAGTTCGGCGTTAGCGGTAACAAAACAAGGTGCTTCAAAGATTCCGAAGGACAAGGACAAAAAGAAGAAAAAATCGAAGAAAAACATCGAATGCTACCGGTGCCAGGAAAAGGGGCATTACGCCAGCCAGTGCGACAAGCGGAAGAACTTGAGCGACAACAATAATAACACAAAAGATCAGTCCAGCAGCAGCTGCGCGTTTGTGGTCGACTCGCACGAGAAAGACGGAAAAACCTCGAGACGAAGGAGTCGACAGCAACTACCGTCGGTTGGGCAGATTCGGCAGCTGAGCGAAGTGGATAGATGAGAAGTATAAATTACCGACAGCGGGGCGTCGGAACACATAACGTCGCGTCGTGAATGGTTCGAAAAGTTACGGCCGGTAACTGGGGATACTGTCTTGCTGGGAGATGACGGCGAATGCGAGGTAACAGGCATCTCCCGACAGCGAATACCAGGTAAAATTTGCATTGAGAAACTTGCCAATGGCGAATGAAACAGCGGAGTAATTGAGAACGTGCTGCTTGTTCCACAAGTTACCAAAAATTTATTTTCAGTCGGAGCATGCAGGAAGAAAGGATTTTGGGTCGGTTTCGAAAACGGCCGAGTTGTCGAAATGTTACGAGGAGGCGTGGTCAAAGCGACCGGACCGAGACAAGAGACCGGGCTCTACCAAATGTTTTTCAGAAAGCCGAAGCAGAGACGAGAGGCATCAGAGGCATCGCAGAGACGTGTCATCGCTGGATTTCAAAATTTGGCACGAGAGGTTAGGTTGTAACCGGACGATACATAATCGGGCTACGAGACACGC
>NW_020222860.1:0-9597 GCF_003070985.1 Temnothorax curvispinosus
CCGTTTGGCCGCTAAAAATCAAAAACCAATCACCGTCCAAGTATACAGAGCCCAAACGGAGGGTGCGAGGGGAATGGGACCTGTTGGGATAAATAGTACTTTTCAAACGCAACAACTTTCCATTAGGTTAAAACCCCCGCAAAATTCTTTTTTGGCCGCTATAAATCGTCAAAGTTTAAAAAAATTTGTTTTTTATTTATAATTAATTCCAGAAGCAAAATAAAATCATGTTTATATAGGTTTTTTTTGTTTGTCTCGACGAGAACCGGTCAGTTTGGGAAATGGTCAGGTCGGGTTGTAACCGGACGGTACTACAGGAGGCACGAATCAACGCTACGTGTCCTTAGAAATCAACGGTCGCCACTCGGTTTGACCTTTGAACCACCGAGAAGGTAAGTATCGAACGATTTCTCGAATCATTAACTAGACTAATTCTCTTCCTTTTTCAGGTTCCTGCCACCGCTGGATCATCGCCGTCATCGATCAGGATCAACGCTGCCACCGGAATCCAGGATCAACGAGGGACTTCGAGTGATCGTCGACGATGGATCAGGTGAGTAGAAGGTAAGTCCAATTTAATAAATTTTCGAAATATTTTACGAAAAGAATGTATAATTTATTCAATTATATTGATTTCCAGTGTTGGTTGTTCACAAAACTTTAAGTCACAAAAGATGTCGGACGCTCGGATACGTGGGCACACACGCCCCGTTTATCTTCGACGCACGATCTTATTTCGGTCTAAAAAGGCCGTTCGTCTTTGTAAAGACGACAATTAACGCGTTCCGCGGGCGTTGCCGGTTGTTACGAATGTTGGCGAACCGTAATTATAGCACTTGTATGACGATCGCGGTGACTTAGCGCGACGAAACAGAGCGAAGTTGATTACGTGTTACACGCTCGAACATCCCCGACAGACTGCCTCGAGCCTCTCTCTTCGCTCTCGCTCCCTACCTACGGTGCTTTTTGCCCCCACCATCGGGTATTCGGTCGCTTTCTCCTCGCGGTAATTTTCCACTCGCCGCGTTAACAATGGTTGTTTACGACTTTCGGGCCGACAGGTGTGCGCCAGATGTTCGCCGCTACGCAGTTACAATACATGATGCCCGCTCCCCGCAGTGCCCTAGGTCCGCGGTGGAAATTTCCATTTGGAGTACCATCTACTCGACGTCCCGAGACTGACCCCGGGTAGTGGTTTTTCAACTCCCGCATTTATCGACTTACGACGGCGCCGACCCTCGCGCACGCCTTCTCCTTTGTCCCTTTACACGACCCCGGGTCGACTTCTCGACGAAGATGTCTGCGTCGCAATCGCGACCTCCGCCGTTGACGGCGACCCCCTGGTCCCGCTTCGGCGGACCCTCTTAGCCCGATTCTGGGCTCACTTCCCGTGGACGACGTCCGGTCCTCGAGTTCCGGCGACATGTCGCCGTATCTCGCGTCCGGGCGATCGTACGCCGGCGGCGACCCGTTCCCTGATCGTACCGGGTTCCACTTAACGTGACCCGCCGGTCTTTTCCCGCGGATGACGCTCGGCTATTTATCTGACCTCCCGGTGGTCGCATCGCGTTGTTCCTTCGGGCCTGCCAACGACGCCGACCCCTCCTGACACCTATTTCGCACCTGGTACACCCTCTCCCACGGCTCTTCCCCGCGGAAGATGTCCAGGTCGCGAGATGGCGGACGGTTCTGTAACTTCGTCGTCGGCTGTTGGATCTTGCCGGCGACCGGATATGGACGCTCGGGGTGACATCCCCGTTAATCAGGGATATCATTTCCCCGGGGATGACTCACCTGGGGCGAGTTCCCGGACGGTCCGCCATTTCGGTACCCGGGCGACGGGTCTCACTGGGACCCGGCTCCGCGGTCTCGGCGAAGTGCCCACCGATGCCAGGAGTGCTCGACTCCCGTAGATGACGTCCCTAACGCGAGTTTGCGGACGGTTCCCCATCTCCTTTCCGCGCTCCCGCATCGCGTCGCCAACCCCGTATGCGCGATTCGAAGGTCCCCCGCTTTAATCAGGGGCGTATTATTTTACCGCCGGGCCGTCGGTTCAAAAGTTTCGCAACGGTCCGCCATCTTTTTTATTTCTAGCCAGATTTTGATTCTGATCCGCGTGTCGTGCTTCGCAACTCTGTCTTGCCGATCAGGCCTGTGCATTTTACGCGCGTGTCGCCTATTTAAGAAAAGTGCGGACGGTCCGTCCGTTTCGCTGTACGTCATTTTTCCGCACCGTGGAACGTCCCAGCTGCCTCGAAACTGCGTCACTGAAAACTAAACATCCTTATATCTGCTCATGCGCCGGATGAGGTCATTCTCCTTCCTCCTAAGTCATCAAAACAAACAAACTCCAATCGATAACGGCTGCTGCCGGTGACCTCATCCTCGGAACGCTAACGCTTGTCTTAATGCTAATTGGGACGTGACTCCGCCTCGTCCATCTCCGCACCACCGCTACCCTCCGGGCTCCGGAAGGAGACCGTGGACCCGTGGTCCCCTGTGGCGGGTTCGCCCCCAGTCGCTCCCTTGTCCGCCATCGCCTCGGGAGCGCGCGTCTCTACCTGCGGGATCTGCGGGAGCTCGGCCTCGAGCATCGCCACGATCTCCTTAAGCATGCCCAAGTCGGTCGGCATGGCCGCGCCGTCCGGCTCCACCCGCTTCGCCAGCAGACGCACTGCCTCATCCGAAAGACGTCGCAACACCACTTTAGGTGCCTGGGGACTCGCTACGCCGCGCTTGCGCACGGTCGCAGGGTCAAGAAGGAATGTGTTCAGAAATGAATTTGCAGTCGAATGGAATAGACACTGGGAGGTCCATTTACAAAGGTCTATCCTTGAAACTTAAAAATATTTAAAAAGAAAAAAAGGGGGGGTCCAAAACACGTTTCTCAACATTTGCCGTCACCTCGCGTAGACACTTGAGGGGTAATTTTTCAAAGGCCCAACCTTAAAACTTGGAAAATTTTTTAGATTTTCCAAAAAAGTGTCAAAAAAAGGGGGGTCCAAAACGACGTTCTCGACATTTGGAATCGCATGGCATAGGTCCTGAAAAAGACATTTTTCCAGTTACCCCTTGGAACGTGGAAAAATTAAAAAGCGATGCTAAACTAAAAGAAGGTATTTTTGATGGACCTCAAATTCGTACCTTGTTTAACGATGAAAAATTTATCACAAAAATGACTGAGCATCAAAAAGCAGCATGGCTCAGTTTTAAGAAAGTAGCTCAGAATTTCTTAGGAAATCAGAAAAGTGAGGATTACCAGAATATAGTTGAAGAAATGTTAGAAAATTACAATCGTTTGGGCTGCTTGATGAACTTAAAATTGCATTTTCTACACTCTTATCTTGATTACTTTCCCGAAAACTTGGGAGATTACAGCGAAGAACAAGCTGAAAGGTTTCATCAAGATATGAAGGAAATGGAGCGCCGGTATCAAGGAAGGTGGGATGTTAATATGATGGCAGATTTTTATTGGATGCTTAAAAGAGAAACCCAGCTTAAAAGTCGAAAGAGAAAAAGATATCCTCTACATAGATCGTTCGAAGAAAAAAGAGTTCGTTATAAAAGGAGAAAGGAGTAAAAGAAACTCTTTTCCTCTTAAAAACTAAAACTAAGTGATCTCTCGGTAGAAATCAAATAACGGTAGGTATATCTATCTAAAATCGGTCGGGATAGGATGCGAAGGCAAGCGTCCAACTCGGCCCCCAGGGGGCAGAGCTGCGGTCCTCCTCAAAACCAGGTCTGGGTACGTCCAACTCGGCCGTAACGTCGGTTGCCACATTTGTATCTGATGCTGATCCACCTTACAGCGGGATTTTCTGTTTTAAAAGGTGATTTTTTGTGATTAAAAAGAAAGTGGGGGGTGGTACAGTAATGCTGGCCCGAGATTCGGATTCAGGACATCAAAGTACATATAATTTGGGTCTTACAATTGGTTGCCACATTTGTACCTAACGCTGACCCACCTTATATTGAGATTTTCCGTTTTCAATGGTGGTTTTTCGCGATTTGAAAAAAATTGGTGTGGTGGGGGTCAATTTTGACCCCGGATTTGGATTCAACACGTCAAAATACATAAAAAATGATAGGTCTAGTCTTTGGTACAAACCACTTTTTTTTGTGTGCCTGTGTTATTAAAGTATCTATTCTTTCCTATTTGGTATTGTCTTTTACTTGATTTCATTGTATTTCTTATATCTACTTACATCGTATCTTTGTAAGAGCAGTGATAATGGAAATGATATCCCTGATATTCCAATTTCGGCTGATGAAGTCTTGCAGTGTATTATATTTTCTTTTCTCTGCCATATCGAAAAGTATAGCGACTATGGACACAGTAAAAGTAACAAACAATCGACAGGAGATGCTGCCTGCAAAGATTGCAAAATGACAATCGCGAAAAAAGGACTGTCGATTCTTCGTAGCCGGTAGTAATACTCCTTTATTTTCCCGGTTTCCCGGGTCTGCTCCTTACGGTCAAGTCCCTGTTCGGGCGCCATAAAACAACCTGGCTTCAAAGCGCGGATTTAGCTCGCGCCTGGTCTGAGTTCGAAGGAGGCGCGGAGGAGCAGAAGCGTGACGGGGTCGGCAGAATGAAGTGTATTGTCTCGGTTAACAAAAGTAACAAGAGTTTATTTGATAATAAATGCTCGCGGTATTTACAATGGTTTAATATAGGCGGTGATAAATAGTCGCGGTATGTACAAAGGTTAATGTACAGAATCACAATGGTTCGCGATAGTAAATCGCAGCGAGTAAATCGGGGCTTGGTAACAAAGGTTCGCGAGGTCTACGATGGTTGGGCGTGCGCCAGATACAATGAGTAATGTGTCGCGGGCGGCGCGCGCTAACACGCGGTACGTACGGGGCGGAGCCGGTGCTTTCGGCGGTCTCGCGGGCCGAATCGTGTTACAATGGCCGCGTTCAGCAGACCAAGCCGCTCAGTAGCAATCAAACGTGATTGGCTCTTACTTTTAGAACCCACCAATCAACGCAGATTGTTGATAAGACGAAGTCAACAGTTGTGTCTGCTGAACGCGGCCATTGGGTATCGGTACGGGCAGAGCCGGTTTTCCCGGGCGGTGCGGTTCGGAGCGCGGGAAAATTGCGCAAGGCATGGATTGCGAAGCGCGGGCGAGAATTACCGCGGTAATTCGGCGCGGTAGGCAACGGGATTGAGCTTAGCGCAAGGTCGACCACCGAGAAGCACTCGGCAGTGACTACGAGCGGCGAGCTCGAGGAAAAAACGGCGTGAGTACGGCCACCGGGAAGCGTTCGGTGGAGGCCGACTGCAAGCGTCGAGATGTGAAGCAGTATCCGATCGAGAAGCGCTCGGTGGAGACAGAGAAACGCTCTGCCCCCGTTCGGATATCCTCGGGGAGGAAGCTGGTTGTTTGTCGAGACACGCTCGACGAAGACAGAGAATGCCGGAGGCGCTCTACTCTCTTTGCGGACGGTCTTCGGATAAGCAGATGAACAAGGAAGCTGGTCGTCTGCCGAGACACGCTCGGCGAAGACAGAGAATGCCGGAGGCGCTCTACCTTCTTTTCTGACTTAGTGTGAAAACTCAGGATCGGTGCGGTCGGTGAGACGGATGATCAGGAATCGCGAATTGTGCCAGCGACGCCGGGCTTAAGGTGCCATTTTATGGTAGCGACGAGCGACAAGCGACGAGCGACGAATGACGTCGAGTGACGAGTGACATGTTTTTCGTCGCATTTGTAGTTGGATTTTTCTAACTTTAGGCGACGTCTCTCACTTTGATTTTTGTCGCCGATTTTTTCATACTCAATATATTAAAAAAAAAGTGGTAAAATGGAAAAAAAACCATAAAAATTTAGGAGTAAGTAATGAATGTAAGAAAAGTCGATAATAATTCAGTATATATAACCTTGAATAACTTATATATAAAAAATAATAAATATTTAATAAGTATTTTAACTAAATTTATAGATTATGTATTAATTTTTATTTATTTTTTTACAATAAAAACATACATATAATTAAAAATAAGATAATCTTAATTTCAAAACATGAATTTATAAGTAGAACTTTGTGCATAACTGCAAAACTATATGTTTATTTAGAATCAACAAGAAATATAGGAGGTGTACGTTTGCTCTGTATGCGAAACAATATTTAGAAGTTCAGAGATTTATAGCCATGGCTGTTTTAAAGGATATCCAGAAGTGTACATTGATCAGAACCATTATGTATACCCTCAGTGTGGTAAGCGATATTATTCTCAGGCTATTGTTTTTAATGGTTTCTCGTGTAAAGTGATCGAAGGTTGTTCATTTACTTAAAATATCAATAATATTGTTGCGGCACTGCGCCTTCGCGCTGAGACACCCGTTGCTTCGCTCGCGAGTAGCTTCAAGCCGAAGCGTGTTCCCTGACGACGGGATGTATTGATCGACGAATCAATTGTCAACTGTCAGATTTTGTCTGGAGTTGCTGGACTGTTCGGACGTGTGTCCGCACTCTTCTGTATCGAGATAATAAACATTGAGATTGTTTGTTTCCTTAAAACCGCAGTGTTTCTTTTATTCCCGCGAGCTTCGGGAGTGCGAGTGCGTGAGTGCGAGCGAGTGCTAGTGCGACGCGGTGAGCGCAACAATATTTTACAGATAATTTAAATTTTTGTTTTTCTAAGTAATATGTATCACATAACTGATTGATTTCTTGTAAGAAAGTTATGTCTCTTTTCCTGTATTCTCTTTCTAATTGATTTGTTGAAAAAGGCTAGAAAGTTTTTACTGTGAACATATATTTAATGGTTAACATAATTTTTAATATGTTTCTAGAGGATCGAACCATTGTCAGGCGAAGTGAGGTTAATGGCAATGAACAAATTGTCACAGAACCATTAACTTCAACAGGTTCATTAGATACATTAGATAGTCAGATACAAAATTTAAATATAGAAGAACAACTGATTCTCCTCATTCAAGAAAGATAGCCTCTGTGGAATTTAAGAAGTCCTCTTGAAAATCGGAGCAAAAAGAATAAAGAAAAACTGTGGGAAGAAGTTGCTGCTGCCATTGGATCAGGTTACACTGTAATTGGTTTTAAAAAAAAAAGGAAAAATCTGTGTGAGTCATACAGAAGATTTGTAAATTCCGAGAAAGGTGCAAGTGGTTCAGCAGCTAAAAAAAAGAAAAAATGGATGTATAGTGACATCATGTCTTTTCCCACATAGCACAAAACTTAACAAAAATGTTTCAGAAATGTTTTAAAGTTTCCAAAAAGTTTCTAAGTAACACTGAAACGTCGCTGGTATGTTTAAAAAACATGACATAGAAACACAATATTTGAAACGTTTAGGCGATGTTTGTGGAAGGTTTTTACGTAGAAGTCTCAGCTGAAATATAATATATATATAAATTACATATATATTACGTATATTATATATATAAATATATATATATATATATATTATATATATATATATATATATACTAATTATGTACATATTATATATATCTACATGTATATGCAGGAGACTAAAAAAAAAGTCCGTTAAACATTACATAACAAAAATTTAATATTCCCCTGTAATTAGACAATAAAAGAAAATCTTATCTTTCTAAAAATGTCTCATTGTAATTAAAAAGATCTGTGTATCGTCAATGGTTCCGCGAAAAACGGCGAGTACTGCATTTGGATTTGGCGCGAAGCGTCGCGCTGCAAAGCACGCGCGTATCACGCGGCCGGGCGCTATTACTACGCCAACAGTCGCGTGAGGCTCATCCCCATTGTGCAAGCACAAGCCGCCGCTACCCATTGACTCTTTCGATCGCGATCCTGTATCATCCTGCCATTAGCTCCGTACGTTGCCGTGCAATCAAGTGCCAGTGCTGTGATTTTGTTATTACGCAGATTTTTTTACGTATTACGTTTTTTATAACGTATTACGTTATATAAAAAAAGAAGATCTGCAGTGGCCCCATGCCGTGTATGTCAACAAGGCACTCAAAAGCGAGGTTAGTGAGGATCTTCCACAAACAGGATTCCGGCCATATCGGTGAGTTTGCTCTAATCATTATTTGTGCAAATATTGGTACATATTTATCGATATCCAACGAGTAGAAGCATGTGTATACATATGTAACATGATATAGAATAATTGCGAGGTGCGTTGACATCCACGAAATTAAATTCTGTTGGCACAAAATCTCATTCAATGTACCTTGATTATCGCTTATTCTATGTAAATAGTCTATTTATTTGCTAATTGTAAGGTGCATGCACATACTCTTACTCATCGGATACCGAGAAATACGGACCGACGTTTCTATGTTAGTCAGTTGCTCGCGAATCTCGTACGTATTTTTTGATCGGACTCACTCAGCTACGACTTGCTCTTTCGCAAACAAAAAACATAAAAACGTGAAGTAAAAATATGTATATTAATATTTATTAAAGTGGTTGTATATTATTTATTTAAATTATTACGTTATAATACTGTGGCACAGAATATGCTATAGAGCTAATTATTTGCGTTGAAATCACAAATTTTATCTATTTTATAAAATAATTATTTATGTCTGTATATTACACAATTCTATTATGTTCTCATTCAATTTAAGTACCGTGTATTCCTACATAGACATGAAACGCACATATTCTAAAAGACATATTCGTCGTTTGATTCATAATGAACGGTTATCTTTGGAAAGAGGAATACATATAGTATTGCCACAACAGCTAAATAATTCTAATAATTCTGATAATTATGATCAACATAACACTGAAATATACGACGGATTACGCAATTCACAACCCATCCATGAAGTTGAATCAACTGAATATACAGGTAAATTTACAAATGATTAAGGTTTTACTTTTAAAAGCTTAATTAAAAGCTATCTTTACAGTAAAAGTATATGAACTAAAAAAAATAACTTTATACTAAAACGTTCATTGAAGTTATATTTTGAAATAAAAGACATCTATAATTATAATTATAAAATTATTTAAAAATTCGGAATATGAAATGTAACTGTAACACACACATACATACACGTATATATGTATATATATATATGTAATACAAAAGCACTTCCAACGAGCAAAGTGTTTTATCACTGCAATCATTCAATAATATTGAAAACATAAATGACATGTCTTTCGTTGATGAAAATGAAAGTACAACATCGGATGGTGGAAATTCAGAGAACGATGATTTCAATAATTTTTACGAAGATCAACGTCAACATGAATTTGTTAGCGAAATTGCAATGTGGGCGGTTGAGTTTGTTTCTACAATTCCGCTTGCAGCAATTACTACTTTGCTTAAAATTTTGCGAAAGTATACAGAAGCTTCTTTTCCGAAAGATGCTCGAACGTTACTAAAAACACCTCGCACGACTAATATTTCTAGAATGGAAAGCGGACAGTACTGTCACTTAGGATTAAAAAACGCAATTATTAAAATAATTGAAAAATGTTTAACATAGATGGTGTTCCTTTAGGAAAGTTTAGTGAAAAAAATTTGTGGCCTATTTTATGTTCTGATTTTCTTACAAAACAAGTTTTTTTTTATCGCTATCTACTGTGGTGAAGCAAAACCAAAGGATTCTAATAATTTGCTTG
>NW_020222861.1:0-5735 GCF_003070985.1 Temnothorax curvispinosus
TGCAAGATTTTGAAACGCGAGATATACAAACATTCGCTCAATTAAAGCAACAATTAGAAGATTGCTATCAAGCCAAGCAGAGCACTACCCATTTGCAGATTGAGTTTAATACACTCAAGCAAAAGCCAAACGAAAGCGCACATGCTTTTGGGCAACGAGTCGATCTACTAGCCATGAAGCTATATGACGCTATGATAGAAGGAGAAGATCACTCCAGTATGTTTAAACGCGCGATCCAGCAAACGATACAAAAACAAGCTTTAATTAATTTTCAAATAGGATTGCGCGACGAATTAAAAATACTTGTACGTTCGCAGAATAATGCGACGTTACAAGAAGCCATAACGGGAGCGAGCGCGGAAGAAAAGCTCATAGGGCCGACCACGACAAAAACGGGCGCCTCGCTATACAAAAATAAGCCAGGATATACGAGACAGCCCCAAAATCAGAGCGTACAATGTTTTAAATGCGGAAAAACTGGTCATTATGGACGGGAATGCCGGAGCCAAGGAAACGCATTACCTAAACCTAGTAAAGGCTGATTTATAGAGGCCGTAACCATATGCCGGTAATTTAGAAGCCGTTAACTTAAGCTGTGATTTTGGCAGCCTAGTTTATGCATGGAATCTGTTCTTTATACTTATGCCATGTGGTTCCGTCACACTGTGGTTTCGTGGGTTCCGTGCTACTGTGAATGACTATCGGAGGCTAAGCAAATAAGCAAGCGCTACATATCGTAGGTATGACAGGATTCATAACCTTCAATCACGCCAACTTTAGCGGTTAATTTTTACTTTTAGAGCCATGCACCAGCGATACTTTTTTCTTTTCAAACTTTTGTTTTTAGGCGAAAATACGTCGGTTGAATATAAATTTTATTAAAATTAGTGAGAAAACCCGTATCTGCGCTATTATCAAAGTCTATATAGTTTACTTCACATATGTACATACACTCTCCCGGGTTCACAAGTCGATGAAGAATCTGATAAATATCATGTTGAAATCAAGTAGAGATCATATGCAAATCAATAATCAATTTGATATTTCGAAGATTTCATCGCAATATCTGAAAAATATTATGTAGATGTCGATGATCTAGTCATCATTCAACTGATATCATACTGAAGTCGAATCAACTTCTCCATATATCGACTTGACTTGAATATGATATCTTCTACACATCAACTAAATCCCCAATAATTGATCGACACTTATACGATATCTTCTATATATCAAATCGATATGTATACTTCTATAGATGTCGACTGTACGTCAATAAGTGATTGACAAAATATTATGCGGATTTGTCGTTCATGCAATAACACTATAATAATCTTTCTTTATATATTTCACCAGCGGTGATAATGTTTATTATCGGATATTCTTTATGTAATAAAAATATGAAGAATGAAAACAAATAAGTATAGATAATATGTTTATATTTTTTTTTAATACGTACATCACAAAACATTTTACATATTTAAGTACAAATTATTATTTTATTGTAAAAATTATTATGCTATTCTAACACACACACACGCACACACACATATATCTTCAGTCACCCTCAAAAGTATTAGGAAATTGTGCAATGTAAGATTCATTATTGGTACAATTTATCATGATAGCTTTCTGGACAATACTCTGTACAGGGCAAATTTTTAAACTTCCAAACATGTAAAAAGAGCATAACTTTATATGAGAAACTTTACATCGTGAAGGATATGATCCTACAAACTCTGTATCTTCCAAAATAATTGTAGTCAAAAGAACAAAGATTGATGGTGTCTGTTCATTCAAAAAACTGACAAAAATTCTTTCAATAGAGGCATACGTGTCATCATCTAATTTAACAATATGATCAATTGTTTTACTTCCTTGTTTGGCATAACATCGGGAATGATATTTGACATGATCTTTTATCATCCTCTCATAACATAAATGTGTTATATGTATTCCTTTCTTAATAAAGGCTTCTGTCTCCTCAACAGTAAGGGGAATTTCTACTTCTTTTCCAAGCAACGTAACATTAGCAAGTTTTGTTACATGTTTTTGTAAATGGTAGTTGAATATTGTTGAACAATAATTTATTGTTGAATCACTAATATCGTATTTACCAAGTAACCGAGAAAGTGACTGAAGGTATGTGTACTTTCGAGCAATTTGAGTTAGGACACCACGCGTTCCTTGTACAAGCTTTAGAAGAAATCCATTCCCACTTTCAAATGAAAATGCAGAATAGCACCATAATGGCCCAAACATTAACACCGTTTTATCTAAATGCAGCAACAAATGTACATTAAATGTCATATTCTGAGAGCCATACAGCTTTTGGAAATCTGTTACGTATTGAACTAGATTCCAAGTAGCATTATCGAGATCAGAAATAGAAATCTTGTGTTGAAGTAAAGTATAAATAGCAGAAACAAGTAAACAATGGTGTTTGTAATATTTCAAAGGCAAAATATCTTTCAAGCATGGCAGGCTGTAATAAAGAAGCCACGCGCACCATTCATTAGCTTTCCAAAAAGAACGCTCTTTAAGTGATCTAGGAAGCCTTGGAAAACTTGAAGGTGGACTTATTGCCAAAAGTCTATTATCAATATCATCACGTTTTAATCCTATATAATATTTTTCATTATGAGATGTGCTATCTAACCACAGACAAGTGACAAATTTGATTACACCTAAAAGGGCACAATGCATATAATCTAATACAAATCCATAAACAAGGTTAAATGTTAAAAGAACTGCTACGGGACTGACACCTTTAACTCCACGAAATTCTATACCAGTTTGCTCAACGTGTAACATATCTTTCCTAATACCGTCATTGGTTCGATCTTCAACCTCATATATTTTTGTGATATTAGTAGCATTTTCAATTCGCGTCACGGTGTAAATAAGACTATTATCTTGAAGCATATTGATAACACAATTATCACCTACATCCATAGCATATTTAACTGTAATTGGACTTGTATCAGGATCAGCAGATGGCATTAAACCGTAACCAGGATGAGTACAGTAACTACATCCATATAAACCATTAAATTGCTTTATTCGCTGAATTAGGGGCTTTGCTATGGAATCAAGAACACAGTTTAAAATAACAATTTTACTGTTGATGTGAACTCCAGTTGGAGATGTCCAATTTACTCCTTCAGAGTACAGTTTTTTGGTTTCACATAAAAAAGGGGTAAGAAATTGAATCATATCTGGATCTTTATCTCCAAACCAAAGTCCACATATCATTGTGTTTTTTAATGCAAACCGCTCTTTTGGTGGAAATTCATTCAGTCTAAATTGGATTGGCCACAATGTATTTTTGCGAGATTTAAAAACAGGGCACCCGTCCGTATTAAAAGTTATGCTTAAGTTATTTCTGTTGCTCAAGATTGACCCATTTTTACATAAATCTCTATAGATTGTTCCACTGAACGTATCTGATATATCATTCTCATTTAGACATTTATCTCTGTACCGTAACAATTCCATTACATTTTCGGTTGTCTCTAATAATGTCCTTATTTGCTCTGCCATAGGAAAAGTTATAAAGAAATGTCCATTATTCATTTTGGAAATGTTACAGTCTGTACTGCATATAGGACATTTAATGTCTTGCCTGCATCTCTTTTCTTTGGGAATGGAATGTTCTCCCAAGTAAGTGTTACAATTACTACAGTAAAAATGAAAATCTGGCTTTAGTTCAGTTTTAAATATACTTCGAAAACAATGTTCAGTTTCAACAATTTTTTTCTCTTGAAAAGTGGAGTTAATAAGCTTCAAAAGATCTTGTACAGCTACATCCGTAATTTCATGTCTCAACGTAAAATTAAGGATCATAAGTAGAACTTCAAATTTTGTGGTACTGACTTCACCACATAAAGGCATATTCAAGTCTGGACGAATCTTCTGATCAATAGTTTTATTAATTTCCACAGCATCTTCGTCATTAAGTATATGAGTTTCACATTGATCCTGCGGGGAACAAGATACACAAAATACAAGTCAAATAAATTGAAAAAGATTATATCAAAAATAGAATAAAATATTCAACACAAATTACATTTATTTTACCGAGTATACATAGCTGAGTACTAAGAAGTAAATGTCACTACTTTATTTGAGGAAAGTTAGCATTTTTTTCATAATAATAAATAAGTATTTATTTACCTCGTTCCTATCATCTTCAAGTAAAGAACATGATTGCGGGATTTCATTAATACAAGATGTAGAATTTCTGTCAATTTCCTAAAAATAGAAAACAATGTTAAGATATTTCGGAAAACTTAACTTTTTCTTGTTAAGATTTTCTCTATACAATATATATTTTTTAATGCTTAATAAAGATTACACTATTTTATTACAAAATCTATATATATGCAGAAAATGTCTATGAATAATTACATATATTACAAAAGTGAAGATTTCTCCAGAATTTTACCTCACTGAAGATGAGCTCTTCATTATTTCTTTGAGAGTCACAAGTAGACGTTTCCAACAAATCTATACTTTCGGCAGAAGTACAGCCAATACTTATAACTTGAGCTCCTATTTGTGGGCATACAGCTGCATTTTGCTCCTGTATACAAAGTAATATTAAAATTGTCAATAACTTTATCTGTACTTAAATAATCATATGTCATAATCATAATCATACATTATCATGTATAATATAATAAGTGCCATGTATAAAGTCTTATTTAGGTATTTATTAAAAATTTAGCAGGTACTGTGTGCAGTTAAATGACTTTAATTAAATTGATTATATATTTAAAATCTCTTGAGAATATATATAGTTCATAGTATTGATGTTCAATAAATATAGGAAAAAGGGATGTAAGATGACGAATTGCTAATTTTTCTAAATTATTAACCTTAAAAAATATAAATTTTTATAAATCTAATTTATTTAATAATTTTTTAATTATTACAGACAATAAGCAAGGCTTTATTGAATCTGTAAAAAATCGATTATTATTTTTACATCACAGAAATGAAGAAAAACCATACCTGTTCAGCAACTTTCTGTTGACGTTTTTTTCTTGAATGTTTTGTTTGCTTCGGTTCTTTTGGGTTAGGATCCTTCATCCATTGCTTATATTCGCTTGGTCTTTTAGGCATTATTTGAAATATCTCAGCACAATATCGTGAGTGTTATTTGCAAAGTCTTGTGTAGGTATCAAACAAAATTTCGAGAAAGACTCGTATTTCGCGAGAGACCATAACACACACTTATGGTTGCTCGCGTCTACGCATAGCAGCCTGTGATTGGTCACAGGCCTTTATGCTTCACCGTGGCCAATCACATCCGTGTTCAAAACAAGCGTTTCGATCGTGCGATGATCATCGGTAGATAATCGGCAGATGCACAATTGGCGGTATTCTTACCGCCCGCTCTCTAACCTAAAATAAGCTAACCAGTGAAAGCAGCGTTTATGCCTTTTGCCGCGTAAAAGTTTCGTGTATTTTACACTTGTATACTTCATTACAAGAATTAATTCTTTTACAACGTGCAAGTTTTTGTGATATTAACATGAAGTGGGCTCACGTTAAATACGATTTCGACGGATCAACAGGGGAAGTCCCGTTTTCCTTTATAGAATATGCAACAACGGAAGAAGTTTGTGAGAACTCTCGGCGGCAGGTTTTTTGGAGTAGTAATCCCATTATTACCCCTGAAAGTTTGTTGAAAAAGCAAGGAAAAATTGCTTACGTAGACAAAATAAAGA
>NW_020222862.1:0-8501 GCF_003070985.1 Temnothorax curvispinosus
CCGGAACAATTTCCTGTCCTTCGTAAAACATATTCTTGATCATAGTCATGATTTTGCTTCGCCGAAGGCCTGCTTATATTAGATTCCAACTGAAATTTACTTGCGAGTTAGTCTTACTATTATGCGCCGCCTAGCGGCGTCGTTGCATATTTCTCTGAAATGCTTCGTAATATTTCAGTGAAAAGGGTTATAAATGATTTCGATGAAACGTTTCAGAAATACTTCTGAATAATTTCAATGTTACGTTTCAATATTAATTTCCAAGTTATCTTTCGGAAAGCTTTCAGTGATATATGATTTTCATAAAACGTTTCAGAAATATTTCTGAATGATTTCAATTATACATTTCAATATTAATTTCCAAGTTATCTTTCGGAAAGCTTTCTGAAACAAGTTTTGCTGTGTGGGAAATCACACCCAACTTTAACCCTTTTCGGTCACACTGGGTAAAATACACCCCAGCGTTTTTTGACTTCGAAAACGACCCAGTAAAACAATGGAAATGGGCCTTGTGCCGCCATCTACAGGTGTTGAGACCTTCAAGTATCGATCCCCGTCGGTGGTATATTTTTCGGTCCGTTAGTTCTCTCTCGACATTTTTTTCCCGCACCTTCTAACCTCAAAATCAACATACTTTTTGGAACGGCCGCATAATCTGCAATAATCAGTGAAAAGTGCGTCATCTGAGGATGAAAAAACCGTTTGAAAAATTAAAATATCTTAAAAATTGAAAAAGTTACATTAGTTTTTGTGAAAAGGTTACTTTTCCGACTTTTTTTCAACAATTTTTTTGCATATATTAAATTAATTTTTTGCAAATCAAACCTATACAGTCTTTTTAAGGAAGACTTAAACTACAACAAGATATTTTTTTTTAAGGTCACCTACAATTTTTTATACACGTGCAAACACGCTGGGGGTGTATTTTACCCAGTGTGACTGGTACGGGATTCTCGGGAAGTGTGACCAAAAAGGGTTAAAGGTTTTTCTTTGCTGTTTTTTTAACGGTTAACACCAAAAGTTGAGTGTATTTTTCCATAAGGGTTGCGCACGTAGATTATACACATTGTATATGGGACCTACAGTTTAACGCCGATTCCGAACGGCTATATTTTTTTAGACAAGTGTTCATGGCAAGAATATTACGCTTCGGTGGTTTGCCATTGCCTTCCGAGAAGAGAACGAGCAAATATAATTTTTCTAGCTCTATCGAGGATCGAACTCAGGACTAGCTTTGGCTCAATAGACCAGTGCGCTGTCTACTAGGCTACGCTCGTCCTCACAGTATAGAGTTCCTATAATAAGAGTTATGCGAGGTCTACAATGCGAGTCGTAAATCGTGAGTCGTAAGAAATGGACCAATTACAATCGAATTTGAGGAAATAATCGACTGTGATTGGTCAATTTCTTGCGACTCACGACAATACGACTCACATTGTAAACCCCGCATTAGGACACCGTTATACCCATAAAGCACAAAAAGTTGAAACAACGCTGCTGAGACGTTGTAATGTTGAATGTTGAGGTATAAATATCTTTTCACAACACCTCCACGGAAAGTTCGACTTTCCATGCCTGTAAAGGGGCGAAAGTGGCCAATTTCACGCTGGAAAGTTGATACTTTTCACACTGTATAGCGGGCGGAAAGTCATTACTTTCCTCCCTAGGGAGGAAAATTGGTACTTTCTGCCCCGTATAGTGGGCAGAAAGTAAAGTAATACAATACAAAATCAAGGAAATAATCCGATCTTCCAATTTGTAAATTGTAATGTAAATATTAAATTCACTAACTAATAAGGCTTTTTCTTCGTAAAAAATTATATTAATTTCAATAAATAAAAAAATAATTACTGTTTCAAAAAAGTGTGCAGATTAGAAACTTGCACATTGCTTCCTCATCATTACGCTACCATTGCTCGTATTTTATTTCGCTCACAAAGCTCCTCTATGAGGAAGCTTGTACTTTATTTGATGCATAATTATTAGTATTTATTAGTTTGGCTTCCTCATAGAGAAAGCTGTATGAAATAAACTATAGGATCAATGGTAGCGATCTGTAATAATGAGGAAGCAAGGAGAATAAAAAGTCACGAAAACGTCAAAATGATGTCAAAAAGACGTCAAAACGGCGGAAATCAAAATGACGTCAAACCGGGAAAAAAATGATTATAATTTGACGTCATTTTTATGTCATTTTGATGTCATTTTGACTAGTGCACCGCTGATTTGTATTCAGTATTAATTAGGAAAAGCAGTTTCGCAAATTCACAGATGAAGGAACAATACAGAAATAAATTATAATTACTTTTTTATTGCAGTGCCTTTGTAGTACACATTGTTTAGCCACAAGAACAAATATATATTATATAAACTAAGTATATCAATAATAACTAAATCAGAAACTATATTATATGCTACATTATGAACTATATAAACGCTATATTAATATTTTATATAAATTCTGAGGACGGGCATTAGTCTTCTCAAAGACATATAAAAATGCAGAAAAAAATTGATAAAAGTCCTCAAAATATAGTACTCCAAATAGCACTTGTCAACAAGACTTAGAGAGAGTTAAAGATTTAATCTCAAACATAAGCACAGCCAGTTCAACTTATAAATATTTTGCATTTCAAACATCTGACCATTATAGAGAAGTCTTGTTACTTTAACCAAGAGATAACGTAGAAGATCTCTTTTAACTTGAAGAACATTGTTTTCTTAAAAACGCCAACAAACATTATAAACTTCACAAAATTATGGTAGTAGATTATAAATTTTTTTTAAATCAAAGACAAAACAAAAATAATAGCCTCAAAAGCACATAAATATATAAACTATGCAAAACAACTCAAACCAAAAAATAAAAGACAAATAATAGAATTCATGAGAATCACGCAAGTTTTCAATATACAAAAGCTTTTATGAAGCTCACAAACGGTAAAGTCGAAATACAACTGTAGTTTCCCAACCTAGTTGATCTAGTCTGACCGTTGCATGGAAGTGTTGAACCATCGTTTCATATGGTCTTCAAATACGGAAATCTGTACTGTAGGAAACTTCTTCAAGCAAACACCTATTAGAGAGAAACAAAGCAGGAGTAGTTTAATGTATATGTGTATATACATAATATATATATTATATGTGTATAATATGCTTACATGAAAAAAACAGAGTTAATAAATGTGGAGATAATTGTTTAAAAACAAGATGATACTCACCTTCTACTTTTTACTTTGGACTTCTCAAAACTGAGCTTAGGTGGCTTTCTGTTGCGTGGTTTGGTGTATAGTCTGTATCAACATCTGTTGCAACAATTGTGTCCTCCTTCACGGCCTTGTTTCTAGCTTTTAGGGCAACATTGAAAGTAGCTATATGCAGGGACCACAAAATATATTAAATTAAGAAGACAAACTTGCATTATAAAAAAACGGATATAAACACCTACAATAACTGTGATGGTATATAATGCGGAGGAGTTTCCACTCGGACGAGTCATAGTCCGCTAGACTCATCACCAACTTCGTACATTTGGGGGGAAAATCCCCCTCATGGAATGTGGCGGATAATAACAGAATTCTCTATCCTCGCTAATCCACTTGGTTGGTACAACTTCCACAAGGTATTCCTCTTCATCATTTCCAGGGTCAGACACAAACTCTACCACAGAATACTGTAAAAAATAAATTTTAAGTTAACATAAAGAAAGACAAACAAAAGCAAGGGCACAAATTAAAAACAAGATCTAACCAAAAATTTACTGAGGACCACTGTGAAGGAGAGGAATGCAAAGAAAACTGTCTCCATCAGGGATAATAACACATTTTTAAAAAAAATCCTGCAACCTACATGTGCTTTATTTTACAGGATCCACATGTGATACTTTAAAAATTCCAATGGATGAGGAAGGAAGTGGGTAGTCATAGTAATCTGCTTTACAAAGAAACCTATGACCTGCTAATAATACATCACCATCCGGTGAAACTACAATTTCGGTTAAAATAAATATGTTTCCGTCTTTTGATGAGAAACAGCAATTAGCTTCATCAGTTTTAAGAGTTACACCCTTCAAATTTATTTGCGCATAACGGTCTCCAGGAATTTCTGGAACAATATTCCTAAACAACTGCTTCTTTAATGTAACTCTATTAGGATTTGGCCTCCTTAACTCTGTAATAAGTTGCCCCTCTGTCTCAATGTCTCTGTTAGCTAACTGCTGAAGAGGCTTATAAGTTGAACGCAAGTTATGTTTAATCACAGCCATAAAAGACTCGTACTTAAAGGCACTAAAATCCAAAATCGTCCCATTCTCTCGGCATTCATCAGACATGTTCAGGGGATGACAGAATATAAGATGCAGAATAAATTAATAGAAAGTTCTTGTAAGTATTTTCATGAATCCTGTATCAAAAAATGCGCTCTCCATCATACAAAATAAGACGCCTCCACTCAGTTGCTTTGAATTTAACCTAATAATACAAAGATCTCGGTCTACGACTGAATTCCACGGGAATCCAAGGAGCAATGTCAATCATATCAGAACATACATTGAAACATGCTAGCCTTGAAATTTTACCATATGTGATAGCTTGAGATCCACAGAGATACTGAACCCATCTTTTAAAAGCTCCTTCAAATAATAGATGCATTGGATCTAAACGAAACTGTGAAACCATTCCATTGTTGTCACTTCTCATGGCTTCTAGGGGCGAATCTCCATCATGGTGATCAGGCTGATCTTTTCTCCTAAAGGATTCATCTGTGCGCAATGGTGCATTGAGATTCAGAAAGATTTCACGATTTCTAAAACGCGCACCTCTTACTGTGCACTTTTCACATGCATAAGTACTATTGTGGTTTGAAATACATTTTACATATTGTCGTGCTACAGTATCGAGTATGTAATTTCTAATTTTAAAGGGAAAGCGGCTGCCATGGAAGTTATAACCATTCAGTGCTAATTCATCAACTTCTTGAATAAAGTCCGCTAAAAAAGCATTAATACTGTCTGGTTTTCCAAGACCATGCCACACATGATAAATGGTACACTTTCTCCTATAAGGCAACCCAGTATAGGCCAAAAATTATCATCAGTGCTGCTAAATAATGCCAAACCATCAATGTTCACATCAATAATAATTTCTTTGTGTTCAAGCAAGTACTCATCTGTGACCCTTTGATTTAAATTAGTAATGATACCTTTGTACCACATTAAACCTTCACCATTACGTTGCAATTCAACTCTGCGTGGGGTTTGCAGTAAAGTCTTATGAGTCTTCGGTAAAGAGCCATGGAGAAGTCTTAGTCCTGCAAGAAGCTCATCAACTTTCCTATGTGCAACACCCCTTATTGCCCATTCCTTCAAAAACCTTAACAGGTATTTATCAGGATCCTCTGCTGACGGAATGTCATTCTGGTCCTGGATATTGATTGCAAACTCTTCATCTGAATCAACATCAGCGGCTTCAGCCTCCGATTCTTGTTCAAAAGTAGCATTGCAATCATTGTGATCATCTAATTCATTATCATCACTGGAAAGGCTGTTTTCGACCCTCCTCTACCTCTGAATAAACTGATGAATCATTCCTGTTTAAATGTTGATTATGGTCCCCTAGCTAAAAAACTTCTAATGCATCATCAACTTGTGCCAAAGTCTCACTTCTTCGGTATAAAGACGCTTCCTGACTGCTTTTACAGCATGCAATTTGCGTTTCATACTTTACTTTACAATAAATTAGACTAAAAAGGCCAATACCTGAATAATAAAATATTATAACCAGCAAAGTTATTGCGGTAATTATTTAGAATAACAAACCACCCTTTGATGACCTTGACCTTGACATATATTGTCAAGCTCATGACCTTGAATAACAATCAAAAGATTTTAGCCGTCGGCCGTTGTTCGTTAAAAAGTTATTAACAAAAAAAGTTTGAAGAATATAGCAGTTACTTTGAGTATATTGAAAGGCATTAATAACTATGTAAATGGAAATAGTACATGTATAAACGAAGGAGTCATTTAAAGCAGCGAATCGTTAGTATATTGAACAATCTTTGTTAAAGCAGAGAATAGTTGGTATAGAAAAGTATATATACAATTTTATGTGTTAGAAAGCATAAATATAAAGTATTCTCTGCTTTATCCATAATTGTATTATTGTAATTGTAAACTATCTTTAATTGTGCAATTATTATCATACAATTATGGTTAAAGCAGAGAATACTTTATATTTATGCTTTCTAACAGATAAAATTGTATATATACTTTTCTATACCAACTATTATCTGCTTTAACAAAGACTGTTCAATATATACTAACGAATCGCTGCTTTAAATGACTTCCTTTGTTCATTATACATGTACTATTTTCATATACATATTAGTTATTTATGCCTTTCAATACTCAAAATAACTGCATGGCTATATTTTTCAAACTTTTTTGGTTAATAACTTTTTAACGAACAACGGTTGACGGCTAAAGCACTCGCTGCACCCCCCTCCTCCATACACGTAAGCCTCACTTTATAAGAGCAATCAGTCAATTTTAGTTTTAACTAAATTATTTTAGTTAAAACGCGAATTTACTAAAGCGGTCAGTTAATTCTAGTTTTAACTGAAATGCATTTGGTCAATTCTAGTAGAACTAAATTCTTTCAGTTAGAACGCGAATTACCGAAAGAGCTTAGTTAAAACTAGAATTTACTAGTAAATTCGGGTTTTTACGGATTTCGGGTTTTAACTGTAACATATATAGAAAATAGACCCTGGTAACCATTCCTTTGCAATTCTGCTGTAAACTGCATGAAAAGTCGTGCACTAACTTTCGGGCAGATCATGCGTTTTCTATTTCCAACTTTGACTATTTTTCTGTTGCAGAAACTTGCTCTCGTCGTAGTGCAACAGAATTGTGGAAGATATGTGTATGCATTTACATATAGCAGAATAATGCAAGAAATGCGGCAGATGCTTGCGCAAATCGCAGTGCAACATAATCGCGCCAGATTTGTAGCAGCGCCTACTGCTACCCATACAGCACAAAATATTTTTAAAATATTTTTTAGAAAGATTAAAATAATTTACAAAAATATTTTTTATATTTATAGCACCACAGTGGTGTTGGGTAAGCCTTGCGTTGTATTGCTGGCGAAGATTGTCGCGAATGTCATGATTTTGCTTCGCGCTTCGCCGGAGGCCTGCTTATATTAGATCCCAACTGAAATTTACTTGCGAGTTAGTTTTACCATTACGCGCCGCCTAGCGGCATCGTTGCAAACTAGCACATACAGCAGAATTCAACAAGAATTACGGCAGATGCTTGCGTAAAGAAGTAGAGCAGCAGAAATACAAATGATTTTGGCAGAAATAAACAAAACAAGGCAAATGAGAGCTCGTTCGCGACGATGGACGGGCGACAGTAATAAAATATTACAAATTGAATAAAATATATATAATAAAGTAAACGTTTTGGTCCTTGGTTTGGACCCTCCTCAGTACATATAGCTGGTCGAGTGAAATGCAGTGGTCACAAGTAGTCAAAAATGCAGTTATTCCGCTCTCCGATTATAAGAGTGTGAATCTCGTATCCTCAACGTGACTGTTACCTTAATTCCATAAAAAGAAATAAATTAAACAAATATATATAGTCATACCTTAAAAAGTGATCACAAGAGTTACCTGACAGTCAAATTGATAAGATATACGACACCATCTCTCCGCGTAATACAATAAATATTACGCGGCATTTTGGACTACTTGTGACCACTGCATTTCACTCGACCAGCTATATGTACTGAGAAGGGTCCAAATCAAGGACCGAAACGTTTACTTTATTATATTTTATTCAATTTGTAATATTTTATTACTGTCGCCCGTCCATCGTCGCGAACGAGCTCTCATTTGCCTTGTTTTTTTTTATTTATCGTTATTGAGAGCGTTATCTTTGTTATTTTGGCAGAATATACCGTACATCTGATTTATCAATCAAAAATTTTTCGAAATTCGTAACGCCAAAATGGACCGTATGGCCTACATCTCACAGCACGAAGCTATAACAGTTTCACAATCTCCACTTAACTTACCAGTAATTATTTCTATAAATATTTATAACATAAATTAAAAACAACTTTAATAATATTGATGATAATTATTTACACTTTATTTTAAAATATTTATTATAATTTTTTAGATACTTTCATTTTCCGGACATTATAATATTTACAAAATATTCAACGTATATATTTTCAAAATATTTAAATCTTTTTTATAAATATTTTATAAATATTTTATAAATATTTTGTGCTGTCTGGGAGTTTAGCGCGCTCGACTGTTCTTTTTCTGACGGGCAGATGCTGGCACGCTTTTTTCGCATTTCTGTCACTCGGATCTATACGGCAAAAACAACAATTTAAGCGACATTATACACTTGTGAAATTTTGCTGCAAATATGTTTCAAGAGTCTAGCACACTCGACTGCTCTTTTTCTCACGGGCAGATGCTTGCAC
>NW_020222862.1:8511-25094 GCF_003070985.1 Temnothorax curvispinosus
TTTCTCACGGGCAGATGCTTGCACGTTCTTTTCACGTTTCTGCCGGTTGGATCTGTACTCAAAAGATACTTCTATATTGTTTTCACATTTCTGCTACATGTTTACTTTTAACAAATAGTATAAAATTTCACAGTAGCTTCTTACAGCAGACTACTGCAATAGTACAGTAAGTACTCGTTCAATCACAGATATTATGCACTTTTGTCGCAATTCTGGACTGATTTCTTGCGCACTTCTTCGAGACGCATCTGAACTAGCAAACTGGTTACCAGGGAGAATGTCTGTATGTATGTATGTCTGTTCTTTATACACTTTTAAACTATTCTCGACCGAATTTTTACTAAAAGTATATAAAATAAGGGTAGAATTTTCCGGGGAGTGTTATAGTGTAGTTTTTCATTACCGATCTTTTTGGGAACCGGTATCCGAAATTTTTCCAATTTTTCAGAAAATTGACCGAATTTTTAAGAATTGTATACAAAACACAGAAGTAGAATTTCCTGGGGAGTACCATGGAGTGTTTAATTTTTTGTTACCGATCTTTTGGAACAGCGGTATCAGAAATTTTTCCAATTTTTCGGGAAATAATTGATCGAATCTTAAAGAATTGTATATAAAACAGGGATAGAATTTCTCGGAAAGTGCTATAAACTGTATAATTTTTCGTTACCGATCTTTTTTGGAAACGGTATTTTTCAACAAAATTTTTTAAATTATTTTCGAGAAATAATTGATCGAATCTTAAAGAATCTTTTTAGGAATTTCGAGATTGCTTATTCGCGATGTACATAGAGCCTCGATATTTCACTTAAAAAATATCGGAAAAGCGGAAATGACTCAATAGTGTGAAACTCGAGTAGAAAAAGACCGGTTACTACATGTTCAATCAAGGAAAACAGTTATAATGCGGTCCGATTTTAAATCGTCTTTAAATCAACCACCCGACACACTCCTTATGTTTGTCCACAATAAAAATATTGAAACACAAATGAAGTCGTTTGAAGAAAAACGACGCCCGGGCGAGGCCCGGGTAACCAGCTAGTTATATATATAATTCAATAAAGAAAAATATATTCTTATTATTCAAAAATAATTTTTATTGATAATGAAGTTTTAAAACCGAATTTGCTGTTCACTTCACTACCACTACCACCATTACCAGATATCTTGTATATGATATTGTATAGGGGCAATTTCTTGTCGTTTCCTCAAACTTTATTTTTTATTTAAATAAAAACAATGCAAAAATTAATCTTTTAATTGTTTTTAAATTTTTCTTATTTTTCTTGTATATGATGTATACAAACATCAGAGATTATACAAGAAAAAGAAAACATATATGAACACATGTTTTATATAAGTATAAATATATATTTATACATGTTTTTGAAAAAATTTTTATCGAGTTTATATATCCAAAATTCTAGAATGTAAAGCAAAAATACTTTTATTTCAATATTTAATTAAAAAATTTTTAAATAGATTAAAAGAACGGAATGAAGAATTGGAAGGTAACTTAGAAGATATGAATTGTTTCATCAAAGCTTTGCAAGAAGAAAAAACGCAAGAAATATCCAATTTAAAATCACAAATAACTTCCTATGTTATCAAAATAAAAAAATATAAACATCAGTTGATTACTGTTGAAAAATCTAGGATTGATGATAAATTCACTCATACTGCGACAGCTATAAACGTAGAAGAAAAATATAAAAACATGCGACTCATGTTCACTTCGCAAATTAAATATTTGGGTAATTATTTCTTAATATTTTATATGATTATTCTGTTTAACAAAAAAAGGCACAAGAACGACTATAGTCACAGACAGCACATAAAACTGAAAGATGACGGAATGTCTTTCCGACTACATGAAAAGTCTATTGTTTAACTAAACGAAAAGTTGTCTAAAGGATGTCTTATTAAGACCTTCACACATAAAATCCCATAAAAACGTAAAACGTAAGCGTGAGAAAATCGATCAATCCCAATCGAGTATTTTTCTCTACTGGAATAACGGACAGCACAATACTCGATTGGGATCGGTCGATTTTCTTACGTTTACGTTTTACGTCGTTATGGGATTTTATGTGTGATAATAAGGCCTTCACATGACGCTTTTTCTAATACGCAAGTTATGGAACAGCCACCTAATAAAGTCCCTATATAAAGGAACTCTACAGCCACCTAACCTAAAAGTATTGAAGCTACTAAGGCTTTGGAATTCGTATGATGTTAGCCGACGATTAACACTTTTTTTTTAAATACGGTATGAAATCAATTGTATTTTGTTTGTAGATTTATTGTAGTGCATTCATTTCCGTTTGTTAGTTCATAATTAATTTTTAATTAATTATATAGTTGTATAGACTATGAAACTAGCCGACATGTATTATTATAATTATTATAAAATTAATATAATGCGCATGTGTTGTGTTTATATATGGTTATATGTTATATATAATTATATATAATCTATGTAGGATAAATACTTTTTATACATAATTTATATATAAATTATAAGAACTTACATATAATCATGTCAAATTGTATATAAAACATTATATATATTTAAATATATTTTAATCGCCTGTGTATAATATATAATTATATAGGATTATATATTCTTCCACATGAATCTTATATGTATCCATACGTGAGTGCATGATCTTTTGTTCTATCTGATATCTAGTTATGTCTGGAATTATATATGCCCATATATTGTCCTGGGAAAAATAGAAGAAATGCGCCCGGGGCATCGCGTGTAAACAAAAAGCGCGAGCTAAAGAGTGGGGAGCGCTCGCCCGGCGACAGTAGCACTGTGGTAGTAGCGCGCACGAAAGCTATCGGTCATCGGTCTCCTCGAAAGTATAATAAAGATTATTCTCTCTCTGTACTGACTCGAGTCGTGTTAGTCGTGTATCCTACCCCGAGATCCTGACATTACCGAGAACGTTCATAACAAATATAATGATGTATGGACCCATATACATATAATTTGATATAAAGTACTAAATTTCATATATATAATCACATATAATCATATTGTATATTTATATATAATTATATATATATATATACATATAATTATATATAATCTTTTTTTCCCGGGGAGGCTCCTGCTTTAACCCAAAGTTAGTGTTTTGAAAAAATCTCAAGAGAAGCTATAAAAATATGGGTAAATATTTACCCTTACAACCCTGGCAGAAAAAATTTCTATGAATAACTACAAAATTTTACTAAAAATAGAAATTTGTACATTTTTGTTGAAATATTTAATTTTTTGTGGAAATAGTTATTTTTTTGTAGAAATATCTACGAAATAGTACCACAAATTACAATGTTCTCAAATCAAGAAATTATTGTAAGTAGTATTTTATGAAAAACTACAATTTTATAAAAAATAGTACAAAGATCTACAAATTTAAAAAATTAAAAAAAAAACAAAATCTTAAAAAATTAAAACATCTGCTTGCTTGTAGAATACTACAATTATTTATAAATGAATCTACCACAATTTACATATCGTAAAACTATACAAATTAGAATCTAATCCAGTTTTTTGTTTCTCATAAAATACTACAATTTTGTATGAATAGTAACAAATACCGATTTGTTTGTACAGCTCAAAAATCTATTACAATTATGGCTAATTAAAATTTGTAATTTTTAGTTAAATGTTACAAATTTTTACACAAATCTTCCAAAATTCATCTATTATTAATAACTTCTTAATTCGCAGAAGTCAAAATACTTATGTTTTTATTTTCGTATAGTCTGTTGTAAAGTCCAATAGAAAAATACATAAATGTACAATTTTTTACCTATATAAATTTCTGATTCGTGAATGGTTGTCATTTTGCATACAATACTACAAGGTTCTACAGAAAACGACAAAATCCTTAAGCCTTTTACAACTCGTGAATTCATGAAAATCTACATGCTGTTTTTAGATGTTTATAAGATACTACAATTTTACATGAAAATTAACAGACCTTCAACCAAACCTTCAACTTTTCCATGGAAAGTGAAAATTAATATGTCAAAAAACATTAATTAAGGGGATCCTGCAGCCGTATGATTTACCGACATTATCGTTTTTCGATGGATCTTTTAATTGGCTTTACAGAATTGCAAGTTTTTGGTCTAGAATTAAAGTACGCACAAAAATCTAGGGCAGAAAACGCGATTTTATATCAAAAACGCCAAAAAATTAAAAATGTTACTTATTTGGGCACATACGCAGCTGTCACCTGACGACAATATTTGCTTAAAACAAAAATTCTGCAGTTTATACATACATAATTTTTATCATCTGCCCTTGGGAAAACATGTAGGAATAATATCGTGCAAGTAGAAGTAAGATTCAATGCGTACAAAAAAAGATCCATCGAAAAATTATTTTAGTAATGCAAATACAGATGCAAATGACAAGAAGAGCAGCAACAGTAGTTGCCGGATCTTGCGAGAGATGGCGAGCAATCGAAAAAAGGACAGATGTCATTTCGTTAGACAAAGACAGATATAGGGAAAACAAAATTAGAAAGGTTGACATTATCGACATCGAGGAAGTTCGCCAGTCACTGCAGGATCCCCTTAATATGTCGTTAAAAAAATTAAGTATCTTATGCAAAATTAGAAAAAAAAGAACTTAAAATAACATATAAGCAATGAGAAGTGCCGTTTTCGGTCGAAGCAGATCTTGATGCTTAATAATATTTCACAATATCAAGCAATTGTGTAAACTGAAACTAAAATTAATATATTTTATATTAATTTGATATTGTCAAGTAAAATAATATACTATTAGAAGAATATTTATAACAGTTATACAAATTTATATGGATAGATCGATTATAGAGTATATATATTCATATATGGCTTTAACCTTATAAATATACTTTTACATGATCACACATGATAATATACTAGTATATAAAACCATATATGACTATATAAAGTTATATTTAAAGAGATTTAGCCATATAATATTGTTTAAGATTATATTTCCATTTCTTATATGACCATATGTATATAATTATATATTTACTAATATGAACAAATAAGAGGTATTTTTTCCCGAGTATATAATCATATATGCTTATATATGGCCATATAATATTGTTTAAGATTGTATTTTCCATTTCTTATATGATCATATATAATCATGTATCTACTAATATATAAACTAATATGAATAAATAAGAGATTTTTTTTCCGGGTTTTGCGGTTTTAGACATGTGTGTATGTGGTGCTGGGTAAGGTTTTTTTTATAATAACTCGCTTTTTATTTTACAGATAAGTTAGAATAAAGAAGTTTTTTTTTATATAATCGCGCGGCGCGAAGTTGGCCCAATAGGCCTATTTTGTAACGAGCCGGCACTGGTTTTTGACATTCACCCGACATTAAGAAATAAAAATTATATTCGTATATCCGATTCGAAATTTTATTACTCTTTTTAAACTGAATTTGTTTCTTAAGAATTTTTGAAAAATTATATATTGGCGCTGGTTATGACACATGTAGACTATGTATAACACTTACATCAAATTAAGAAGTAGTCTACCACGTAAGACGGTTGGCTCACGATCCAGAGGTCCCCGAGGTCTCGAGTTCGAATCCCATCAAGGTAAGTGTGTTTTTCAAGTACGAGAAAATATTTATAATCATAGGGTTGCATCTTAAGAAACAAATTTAGTTAAAAAGTAGTAATAAAATTTTAAAATAAATATAATTTTTTTTTATGTCGGGTGAATTTCCGCATTATAGAGTGTTTTAATTTTAGTATTTTCTTGTAGTCTACTGTGCTCAAATAGATATAGAAATGTGTAGAATATCAGTATTAGTTGTAGTTTGGCGTAGTTTTACCGAAAAATTTGTAGATCAAAATGCACTAAAAATATACAAAAATTTACAAGTGTTCCAATTCTAGCATTTTCATGTAGGATTTTGTAGTACTTCTTAAATTCATGTAGAATTTAATAGATTCTGGCAATTATATTTTATAGTTTTTTGTAGTACACTTTTATTTTTTTTTAAATTTTGTAGAAATTTTTCCGCCAGGGAAACCTTCTGAAGATTACTCAGGAGGATAACCTCTATAATATATGTGAAGGAGAAAGTCATTGGGGGGGAAGGTCGTAAGGGTAAATATTTACCAAAATATGCGATAAAAAGTAAGGAGTCCTATTTAAAAAATTAAAAATGACCCTTTTCGGTCACACTGGGTAAAATACACCCCAGCGTTTTTTTACTTCGAAAACGACCCAGTAAACCAATGGAAATGGGCCTTGTGCCGCCATCTACAGGTAGTTTTGGGACCTTCAAGTATCGATCCCCGTCGGTGGTATATTTTTCGGCCCGTTAGTTCTCTCTCGGCATTTTTTTCCGCAAAAAATCGCACTTTTATACCTCAAAATCAACATACTTTTTGGAACAACCGCATAAACTGCAATAATCAGTGAAAAGTGCGTCATCTGAGGATGAAAAAACCGTTTGAAAAATTAAAATATCTTAAAAATTGAAAAAGTTACATTAGTTTTTGTGAAAAGTCACTTTTCCGACTTTTTTTCAACAATTTTTTTACACATGTTAAATTAATTTTTTGCAAATCAAACCTATACAGTCTTTTTAAGGAAGACTTAAACTACAACAGGATATTTTTTTTTAAGGTCACCTACAATTTTTTATACACGTGCAAACACGCTGGGGGTGTATTTTACCCAGTGTGACTGGTACGGGATTCTCGGGAAGTGTGACCGAAAAGGGTTAATCTGACTTTGGATAACGTCATCCAAGATCAAATGCTGATTAAGACCAGTAAAAGTAATAGACTTCTTTAAACTCTATTACAATAACTGTTGTCTGAAATTTTTTTTTATAAAACTTACATTTTTCGAGATATCATATGCCGTCCCGGAACTTTTTATACCCTGTTTGCACGTATGTATACATAACTTTATCAAATTTTGAGAATTTATTAACATAGTAGTATTTTTTATGGCTCTCGTCTCTCCCTCTCTAATCACTCTCCCTCCCTCCTTTCTTCCGTTCCCTGTCTTTCTCTCTCCTTTTTTCTTCTTGTCTATTAGCTCTCTGTCTTTTAATGTTAAAAATATGTTTTTCGGATTTTCTAATTTTCATATGTTAAGGTGCTAAAACTAATGTTTTGGAAGATTACAAATCAACACAACATATTCTGGAAAAAAAACTGGATATGAGAAGTCAATTCTTAATCAATGAAAAAGAACAGGTAGTAGAGAATCTATGTAAAATTCAACGTAAATTCAAGATTGACAGAGAAAGGTAATAGTAGATAAATTTTATTTTCTTATTGAAGATTATAAGAAAATTATATAAATATATGTTATTTGACATGTTATTTGTGTTTAATGTGTTCTATATAGATTCAAAAAGAGATTGTATAATAATCTTTTGGATCTGGCTAATATATTTCAATTTGAAGTACCGAAACATGTGCCGCGTTCTATACCTAATTTACTGTCGGAAAATATAGCTCTAAAGAATCAATTGTCAATGATGACGGACAGCGCAGCTTCTAACACACGGGATTACATGCTGTGCAGGTAAATCAATTTATATTTTTAAATAATATAGACTCAATATACAGGGTGATTCAGGACCTCTGCGATAAATTGTGAGGAACGTCGCAGAGACAACCATTTTCTGTGAAACAACTCATGTTTTCTGACACGTCGTTTTGGAGCTACGCGACCGCACGCAGACAGGTCTTAGGTGACATTTATCACAGTTATGCAGGATTGGGTAAGTTAATTAATTTTTTTAAAACTAAGTTAATATAAAGTTTATAATGGCTTATAAAAATTAATTTAGTTATGTTGAAAAAGTCGCATGAAAAAAAAATAACTCAGTTAAAAGTCACGTTAAGAATTTAAATTAACTAAGTTACATGAAAAGTTACTTTTTAAAAGCATTATTTATATTATATTAAAATGTCGTATTTTTTAATTAAATTTAATTACAATAAAATTAACATATAAATTATCGAATAAATTAAATATTTTAATTGTTGTAAAATCTTTTATTTTATTTGTTATTTTTGTGAAGCTTATATAAAATAACAAAAGTTTATTTTTTACATAGAAATGTATTTTTATCTTTTACAATTATGAAAGTTGTGCAAAATTACCTGTATATAGATACAGTTTACGTAAGAACCAGCGTGTTTTTCTAATTAGCAATCAGGAAAAAAAAAAGACAGATTTACTAGGCTTATGTTTGCGCCGTTGATGTTACCATGTTGCCTCTTATGGTAAAGTATCTATATAAGTCTATGAGAATAACATACATATAATTACATGTTAAAAATAATTATCCAATGTTCAAGATTTTATAGAAAAAAAATATCGGTGTTCAGAGAGATGAAAAAATTTTTAACTTTGGAAAAAGTTTAAGTTTCTGTGTTTTAAAAATAACTAGTTTAAGTTAAAAATTAATACATTTTAAATTAACTAAACTAAGTTAAAAGTTATTAACTTTTTAACTTTTAACTATTTAACTAGTTACTATCCATCCCTGCAATTATGAGATAAATTATTCATTTATTGTTTCAAATATATTTGCAGACAGTATACAGAAGGTATTCAAAAGTGTCTACTTTGAACCTGATTGCATTTATGTCACCGTCGTAACATTGATTGTCAGACTCTATTGAATGTTTGAGGTCATGTTACGGCCAAATGTAGTGCAGAATGCAATCAGGTTCAGGGTACACACTAACGCCTTCTGTAAACTGTCTGCAAGTGTATTTGAAACAATAAATAAATAATTTATTTCATAATTGTAATATATGTCACCTAAGACTTGTCTACGCAGTTGTGTAGCTCCTAAACAACGTGTCAGAGAACATGAATTGCTTCACAGAAAATGGTCCTCTCTGCGAGATCTATCGTTTCTCAGAGTTTGTCGCAAAGGTCCTGAATCACCCTATATAATATACTCAAAAATATAAAAAATAAATTGTTTTAACATTTTTATAATTTAATAAAATTGCGACATTATTTCGCAGAAATGCAGTAAAAAAATATAAAAGGAAAACCAATGATGTATACTTGTGCACAAAACGATCCATAGTAATTTCTAAACTAGAGAAGTCTACAATCATAATGTTACATGAAATTCACAAAAAAGCGAATGTTAATTTATCCAAACTGGTTAAATTTAATTATTTTACTGAAGAGCAGTATATAATAAACAAAGATAATGGTAGAATTCTAGCACGTAAATACGAAACACGTGTGAAACATGCAGAACTTTTACTTTATTGTGAAAAAGAAAAATTCACTATTGTAGAGAATCAAAAACACTGGATATCTGGACAATTTCAAGAATATTTACAGATATTGTACAATATTACATATGTCCTAAAAAACCTTAAAATAAAAGCAAGCAACAATGAATAGTAAAAATTGGATTTAGTAGAATTGAAATAATACCGAAAGAATAAAATATATTTGAAAGATAAATAAAAAATTAAGAAATTATAAAAAATGTATATACATTATGACTTACTAATGGTGTTGCGTACATATACAATAAAATTGAAGCAATTTAATTTTTATTTATAAAAAAACATTGTAAAATTTTGGTAAATGTTGGAGAAACTATTTAATATATATATGCTTTTATATATATATATTTCTAGATTTTTATATTTTTAGTTTTTATATTTCTATTTTAATCAACTATACAGAAAATTTTAATTTTCATCTGTAACATGAATCTTACTTATTAAGTATAAAGAAAATATAAAGATATTAGACTGATTAAATTCTGTTATTGTAAGATTGTAGTTCCCTTGATGTCATCCAAGTTTATTTTATGATCTGGCTTCACAAATTGTTTCATCTTTGCTTTGTCCCGTTTCCTAAATCATAAAAAATATTGTAAATATATTAAACATTTTTTTTTAAGATATACTGAACAATTCATTTATAACTTGTTAATATCAAAACAATAATTAATCAATCATTTTCATATTCAAATTATTTCTTTTTTTGCTTAATTTCTCTATCCTGAAATCTTTTTCTTAAAAAACTGTGCTAAATTATCCTACTTTCTAGAGAATTCACTAGAATCTGTTCTAATGAATGCACTTCATGAATCTATTTTGCTTGTACTTACAATTTTATGACGGTTGGTGCAACAATGTTTCTTTGTTGAAGCGATTTATACCGTTCTTTCAATAAATTTTTAGAAGGTTTACAGTTTCTCAAATTGCCAGTCAATTCTTCCGCAAGCTGAAAATCAAGATCAATGGGTTCAAACTTTGTCTTACTCAGATTCTTTGGCATAAAAAGTTTCCTCTCATGTTTCTTCATTCGTTTCTGTCGCAAGAGTTCTTGCTTTTTCTCCTTGGCGTCTATCTGCTTTTGCAAAATTTTCAATTTATAGATGTCAGAAACTTTCTTCTTTTCCAATTTGCTCAATGCGCGTTTATTAGCTGCTTGTTTTTGTTCTCGTTGTTTTCTTCTTTGCACAAGCGTCTTTTTGGTGTTTTTTACACTTTTATCATTTTTTATCACAATAGACAAATCTCCTTTATCATGATCTTCCTCAATAGACTTAAAGTTTGATGTTTGATTCTTTGGCAAACCCTCTGACATTTCTTTCATCATATACTCATCTCTTTTGTTTAATGAAATCTAAACAAGTAAATAATTTAATATTATAAATTCATATTCAAAAGACATAAAATATAAAATAACAGTTCAAAAAATATATAAATTAGGAAATAGCATGATGATGATGATGATTACGATATATAAAATTTATACAAGGAAATATAATTAGTTAATAATTTACTTTTTTAAACATCTGAGTTGTGACTCTGTCCAAATGTTCTTCTTGTTTCATAAGCTCCAATTCTTTCTGGGCAACTTCGTGCAACAGTTTCTGGTGATCGTCATAAGATGGGTTATAAGATGTACCTGGATGTGGCATCTCCACTGCAGGCAAAACAGATGATTTTTTACGCAATAATGAAGGTACTTTTCTTTTCTTCATTCCTAAATGGCTAATCGTATGCCTAATACTGTCTGAAGACATCCATTCAGTGACTGTTTCTGGCAGTAAGACATTTGTGCCATTCCATATATCATCTTTATTCTCTCCTTTTTTTGGATGGTTTGCTGAAACAGCTTTTGTGAGCATCCTATTCTTCAATGCTTCCTTCTCTTTTAATTTGAGAATACACATAATTTTTCTTTCAACTTTGGGTTGACACAACATGGAATTCGTGTGTTCTTCTTTGGTCCTTACTAGGTTTCGTTTCGAAATTGGATCAGGAACATGTGTATGTGGTTTCAAAGAAGCAAAACATCTTGGTTCTTTACTCTTCAATGCTAATCTGGCAGCACATTTAGAAATTACATTTCCAGTCACATCAGTTTTATCAATGATAAACAATTGAGTATCTGTGCGCTTGGAGAAAGGGATGCCTAATCGTTCTTCTAATCTACTGTTTTCAAGAAATGCATCTACATCTTTGAAATCGATGTACTTTCTCCATGACTTTTTTGTCCTTTTCGAGACTTTATGTTTTTTAGTTTTGGCATCAAACATCTCTGAAAAAATTTTTTGTATTTTTCAATAAAATACATAATTCTGTCAATTTAATTTTAATATATGTTTAAAAAACATTAGTTAAATTTCTGCAGCTATTTATAAGTATGCATGTATGCATGTGTGTGTGTGTGTGTGTGTGTGTGTGTGTGTGTGTGTGTGTGTGTGTGTGTGTGTGTGTGTGTATGTGTGTGTGTGTATGTGTGGTGTATGTGTGTGGCGTGCGCATATACTCATATATAGGTACTCATATTTTTTCATATTTTTCAAGTAATTAATTACAACTCTTATTGTATTTATATAATATACTAGCTTGATACACCGATGCTTCACTACGGTATGCAAAGGATTCTATAATTCAACCCCGAATTTAGATTTGCACCTTTAGGGGTTGATTAGGGCAAAATCTGGAATTATGTTTTTAAGCATTTGTATTTGTATGAGTAACCTTTGTAAGCAAAAACCAAGTCGACATCTTATCGCGCCTAAGAGATATTGAGGAGAGAGAATCCGTGAAAACACATTTTATCCCTTTTCACCCCATTAGGGATCAAATTTCTAAAAATGCTTAGTGAGTGCTTATGTCATGGAAGGAATATACTCCCCGAATTTCATGTTTCTTGGCGTAGGGGTTTGGACTGGGCGTTGATGAGTTAGTCGGAACATTTGATTATATATATCTTTATATAATAGATAAATATATTTTAAATCTTTCTGAAGAGAACTATCCCATTGCGCCAAATAAATAAATATATTTTTTACATATCCTAAAAATATGTAGTTATATGTGTATATATATATATATATAATATGTGTGTGTGTGTGTGTGTGTGTTTACATATTTTCACAATATATTTCTACCACGATAATACCCTAATTCTTAATAAACACCATTCATTTTGTGCATAAATGTGTAACATTCTAAAGCTATTTTTATCAATATTTATAATATACCTATTTACCTTGTAAATTATTTTGATAATTTTTGTTAAAATTTACGTTGATACTTTTTGTGCACAATGTGCACAGGAAATGTTACCATTAATAATCTAACCTTACTTATGACTTCGTACTTCGTCTGCTTCTGTCTGCTTCGTCAGCAATCAAATGGGTGCATGGTGCATCCAGGGAACCAAGAACTTCGACTACTCCGAGAAGCACACCTCATAGAAGTTAGCCGGACAATTTCGACTTACGACATTTTTTTTTTTACGAATCGATTGTTAGTCGTTTGTTATTGATTGTTAGACTAATTAGAACGTTTGTTAGTTAATAGTTTTTACGTAATCACAAAAATAATTTTTAGTGTTAATTTAGCCGGTAAATATAGAATTCTTTACAATTTTCGATTCAAACCGTGGTCAATCGATGCGGAATCGTTTGTTAGTTCCGAATATACTAAGTAAAACGTTTGTTAGATCACGGTTTCGCTAAAAAAAGCGAAAAACTGTATATCGTTTAGCTGCCGGAGAGTGGGGGTGAGACGTAGAATATGTGGTGGTTTCGGAACGCATTACGTTATAGTTTATCAACACGGGAAACGTGCTTAACCTATTTTCAATTTATTTGTCAGATTAGCATAGCATTGTACTACGACGCAGTTTACGAATATTCCGAACAGAAACCTCAACGGAGTAAAGTGAATAATACCGTATACCATAGAGAAGACAGTAAACGAAGTAAATATATGCAGAGAAGTCGCGGACGGCTTGCGTATATATTTCGATTTCGCATATTACCTCATCTCCTGTTATATAGGTAAGAAAAAGAGCAATATATTTTTCTGTAAAATCTTCCTTGCTAAGCAACGAACAATTAATGAGTAAAATTAAGGCTAGTATACATAGTCGGTTCTTATTTCAAGACAATGGCTTAAGGTTGATAATATATACGGCTCTGTTATATCTAACAATCGAGTGATTAGTTTATAACATCTCTCTCTCTCTTAAGATTACTCCAGCCGGCCTTAAATATAAAAGATCCGACAATGAAATACTACCCTACAACTTTATTAAGTGTTCCATTAAGATCTGCTGTGAGAAATTGATCAATCACAATCGAATGTGAGGAAAATAATTAACTATGATTGATTAATTATTGTTTTGTGTGCTCTCAGTGCTTCCTGTTGAACCGGTAAAATATAACAATCACCCCACCACCACCACCATCATCATTAACCGTCGTTTATAAAAAAGAGGCCGCAAGAGGACGAGCGACAAATGATATTGACTGGTTAGTAAAAAAAAATACAGTTTATCGATTTAGGATTAATAGATTTAAATACAATAAGATTTATTCTTTCTGAAAAGAGGAGTCGGGTTTGTTGCTACTTATGTACTGCATATTGCAATGTATAAAATACATTTATAATTAAAAAATGTGTTTTGCTTACTGAATGTACCTGTTACTAAAGGTTACTTTCTTTTTTTTTTTTTATCAGGTTTAGTCGTAATGGCGAAGCTCACCGAAGAGCCGCTGGAAACGGAAGACATTCTAACGATTTGTTGGGAGCAGAGTCAACACAAGTACACAGAGAGAAGATTACTAGCTGTTGAATGTTGCTCCTACATACCAATATCAGCTGCTGTTAGAAACTCGTTGATGCTGTCAATGCGCTTCCGGAGTAGTACTACCGGAACTGAGGCATCTCAAAACGTTGGTAAATCAATGCCTACCTCAGCAAGAAGATGCAGTGCGTTTCTTGCTCAGAGAAGCGGAGTGCAGGCAGTATTTACTGAATGAAGCCAATAGATAGGTATTGAATAAAAATAATTATGTTAATCTAAACATATCTGATTGTGTTTATAATAATTGACGAATTAATAACTATAAGACATACAGAGGTAAAGAAATATAAGAAATTTTATATTTTATTACTGTAATTTATCACGCGGTGCAATCTTTCGAACATCCCTCATTATTATAGCGACACGCTAATTTTCTTGGAATTTTTGATTGCCGAAGAAAAGATCTCCTGATCTCGGCAGACCAGGCAGCGACCTGGATTTGAAATTACTGTGATTATATAATTGTAATCTACAGTCGCAATAATCCATAGTAGATTTGGTAGAATATTTCTGAATTTCGATATCTTTGGACCATTGAATACTTTTCTAGAAACATTATGTATCCTGTACACATTTTCTCGATAACGAAAAATGTTTAAACGTTTGTAAAAAAATTATCTTCATTCCAGGACACTCGACGAGCTCCGGGTTTTCCCTATCGATGACGACGGTGAATGTCTGCCAAGGATATGCGCCAGAAGATGAACAAGATCTCTTCAACAGAAAATTGAATCGCCCAGCATGTCGAGTATTTTCCGCAAGAAGTAAACTCCCCTTTGTGTCTTATAGCAAGAAATTCTGTGTGAGAAAATCGAGTATCACGTCGGCAAGAGATTCGCGAGTGCAAGCACAAAAAATTGTTGTTAGGCATAAATGTATAATGTTGTTTCAACGAATGTTAACTTATTTTTTTATCGCGCTAGCTCTATGAGTGACGTGTAAATTATTTTGTTTAAATATTAACACGGTCTGAGGAGTTTAGAGATGAGAAAAGACGAATGTTTTTTCACGTTTTGTAAAATTCGGATGTCCATTGTGTCTGCACTCTCGCAGCGTTTGGAATTTTCTCACTTTCTCATGATCCTCTTTAGGTAAAAGAAAAGAAAAAGAGTAAATTCAAAACGCCACGATTAACAGTAATTAATGTTTAATTTCGAAGTCTGTCACTTTACATAGTAATAAACAAACGTCATAGATCATATATCATATCAAATTGTATATCGCATATCCGCATATACATATATATATAATACACAAGTGTTTTCCTCGTAGAATAATTTACAAAATCAGACTGTCTAGAAATACAGTTGCGTCCTGTTCCTGCTCGGTTCTGTTTTCCGTTATTTTTTTCTTTTTTTTTTTATATAATCACAGCTTATCCTGATACGTAAAAAAACATTGCTATTGTATTTTCCTTTTTCCGTTCGATAATTAATCGACACAATCAGAGAGTTTCTCTGAGACATTCGTACTCTGCGATATGAGAATTAAGGTTTCTCTGGGATATTCGTAAACTGCGTCGTAGTGAAATGCTGTGCCAGAGATTCTGGAATATTTATCACAGTAGGTTGCGCCAGAAGTATAAGCTGAAATAAATATCAGTGATATATTTGTATGATATTTGTTTTCAGTGAAAGATTAGTTTTTAACATAAATTACAATCCTTGTATAATTTTAATTTAAATATGAAAAATAAATAAAATGCAAACAGCAGGAATAGTTTTTAGTTGTTGAAAAATGTATCCGGCACAAACGCTTTATAGCTTATCTGTAATATATATGTATATTAACTAAAATTTAATTACTAGCTTACCTTGTTCTTAATACTCATTAGGTCATAATCCTGCTCTAGAATCCGTTTTAATGTGCTATCTGTAGCAAGATCATCGCCTGGTTTCATACTGGCTCCAGATTGGCTACCACCACCCACTGTGTTCATCGTTACTCGTTTCACCCATGTAATCAGAACTACTCTCTGTATCCTCTTCTATGTTTACGTCCTATAAATTACAAATGTAATTCTTATAAACTTTTCTTACTTTCGCAATCCTCGGTCTGCAATATCATACGGATAAATTAAATCATGCAGTAAATTAAACCTTTCATAGCGCGGCAACGTTAAGAAAATTACGCCCTCACAACACGATAGTCAATCAGCGTTACACATATTTTTCAAGTTATTGCTACTATCTCTTTCTGTTATTAAATTATAAAAGTTCTGAAACGTCCAAAATCAAATTTGTAACTTGAAAATGAAACTTACTTCTGTATAATAATCAGCGTGTTGGCCTGAACTGCCATCTTCGGAAATTCCGGTCGTAGATGATGCAGCTCGACTGCCACCGCTTCTCGCTCTACGACGAGGTTCTTGATGCTCTGTTTCGTTTCGATTAAGCGCTTTGACATCTTAT
>NW_020222863.1:0-10973 GCF_003070985.1 Temnothorax curvispinosus
GTACGCTCTGCTCTCTGTCTCTCTCACTCAGTACTCGCTCGTTATCAGATGAGAACAAAAGCGGCTAAAAGAGCAATGAGATACGAAGAAAAATTAGAAAACGGAGGGGGAAACGAAATAGCAAGAGCATGCTGGAAGGAAATAAAGAAGGACGTAAGGAAAGAGAAGTCAAAATGGGAAATAGAACGTAGAAAGTTTTACGAGTTTCGAGGATATGCAGCGGAAGAGATAGAAAGAAAAAGAGAAGAAGGGTGGAGTAGCATAGAAGAGATACAGACATACAAATACAAAAGATAGACGAAAAGATAAGAGAATCAAAATATAATAGATGGTACAAAGAGATAGCAGAAATCGGAAAACCTGCAATGAGTATCTGGAAAAAAGAGGAAAAGAAAAATCGGTAACAAGGATAGCAAGATTCAGACTGGGAAACGAGATGCGTGGTGGAAGGTACTGGGAATCAGAGAAGAAAAGAAGTTGCAGAGTATGCGAAGCAGAGGAAGAAACTTGGGAACGTACACTGGAGAGATGCGCGAGGGAGGGAAGCGATGACATAGGAGGGGGAATAGGAGAGAGAGTAAGAAAAATTTTGAATGGCAACGGAGAGGGAGAGAGATGGATGGTGAAGGTGGAGGAGAGAAGAGAAAAACGAAATACAGAGACAGAAAACTGTTAAAGCTATAATATTCTGCTCTGTTTGTTTGATTTGATTTGTATGTATACAGATAAATGAAAATGTATAATGCCTATATGTATGATATATGTTATGTGTAACCATTTCAAGCCGAAAGGCAGAAATAAATATATTCTAATTCTAACCTGCAGTACTTTTTTTTTCTTCCTCGATGGTAGTATCGCCAAGAGAAGGGGCTAGCTGATCGAACCATTTGAACAAAAATTTGTTGTCCTCTTCTCTCCAGCCGTAATCAGTCGGGTGCATTTCGGATATACCTGTAGCGACGGTCCTCTTAGTCAGCTGGGCTACAATTGTATTCGATCATAAAACTCCGGTGTTTATGATCGTGTAGCCGAGACGAGGAACATCTCTGTATCCATAAATATTTACTTCTGGCATTTGCATGTGTAAATGTTTATTATTTATAATATTATATATACGTATTTACTGTTTATATTGTCATGTATACATATTTAAGGGTATAATTGAGCGTCAGAGATAAGCAGCTGAGTGCAATAGGCGCAACGCGCCCACGCGCATATACGCATTGTTTTATTAATAAAAATCAAGTTATCTGAAACCAAGAAAGCTAAAACTTTGTAAACTTATAGTTATCTGTAACAGTTACACGAAAATAATTGTCCGCTGAAGTTTTCGCAGTGGAAAAGTGCTCAGCTGATGCAGTAAAGGATGCCACGCGCCCGCGCGCATAGCGATGCGCCGCGCCGTATCTAGGCTTTCAGTCGTCAGCTGAGCACTTTTCCACCGCGAAAAGCTTAGCGGACAATTATTTTCGTGAAACTGTTAAAGTTGACTATCACTTCCCCAAATTTCAGCTTTCTTAGTATTAGTTTACTCAACGCATATTTTTCGCATGTTTGGGCGGGAAGCTGACGTATACAACCCCCCACCATGAAGTCAGTTGACTATTATTTTCCGTTTATTTAGATCATAATAAACGTACAAACAAAGTCTTAGCTTTCTTTATGTCTGTTTTTTTTTTATTATAATTATACGTGTGTGGGTGGCTGCCGCGGCAACACCCACCGCAAATGCGCAAGCTGACGGTCACTTCGTTTAGTAGCAATACTAAATGAACCATACAGCAAAATCTTAGGTTTCTTAATTTTGGTCATAAAAAATGGCGACCGGGTTTACACCCTTTGAATTGGTATACGGGCACCGAGCGACACTACCGACGGCACTGTCGCAACCACCGAAACCAACGTATACGAATGACGATTACGCGCAAGAGCTAAAAGAAAAATTAAGAGCGACACAACGAGTTGTAAAGGAACATTTGCGAAACGAAAAATCTAAGGCCAAGGAGACGTACGATAAGAAGACAAAAGAAATCAATTTCCGATTGGGAGACAAAGTTCTCTTGCACGACGAAACGGTGCGTAGAGGGAGATCGAAAAAATTAGAATCCCCGTGGATAGGACCGTACGAATAAGTAATTGAAAAACACTCCGACGTCAATTACACGATCAAAAAGGGACGGAAACGACGCGAGTGCACGTAAACAGGATAAAGCCCTTCATAGAACAATAAAAAGCCGCGCAAAAGAACAAAAACAAGCAATAGAAAGTAGGCGATAGCAAAAAATAAGATAATAAGTACTTACCGAACATCAACCACGGCGATCCATCCGCACCACACGCCGACCGATGGCCACATCTACCGTGATCTCCAGCGGCATGATGGGCACCCATGTGCCCGGGGGTGTTAACAACACTTGTTAAGGAGGGAGGGGGCGACGTCGACCCCGAAGTGCCCCGAACCCGCCGCCACCCGCGCACTAAGCGCGGCACCCACATTCACGGCACCCGCACGAGCAGCGCGTAGCCAGTACGTGCGCCAACATGCGTCGCTCGTCGACGAAACAAAAAAGCGTTCACACAGCCTGCACCTCATTTTACAATTATACAAGTTAGCGCAAACAAATATGTGCTCAGATCTAAGCCTCAAGAGCGACTAAACGCGCAACAAAAAATTCAGGAGAAAGCATAACCAAGCCAAGAAAAAATTCGAAGAAAAGTAACACGAGTCCTTATCTTACAGGACGCTGATCGTCGTCCAGCACTTCGCAAAAAAAGCGAAACCCGAGACAGCACCATCGTACGAGATACGACAATTCAGCAACGAGCCGGGAATATACTTTGAGAGAACCGGACAATATTGCAACAGGTAGAAGCTACATGGAAACTAGCGATTAAAATCGACGTAGCAGCCCTAGGAAACCGATATCACCAACTTCAGGAATTTCTACAGCAAACCGAAGAGTTATGCGAAACGATAATCGCAAAATACACGCAGCAGACATGCAAAAACATTCTCCATATGATAGAGACAGATAACGAAAAATTAACGCAATTATTAACGCGATTACAGACGATATACAAAACAAACAATAATAAACGAGGTTTAATAGATGCGATCGGCACAATCAGCAAAACGCTGTTCGGCACTATGGATGCCGACAACGCAAAACACATACAGGAGCAGCTTGAACTGATACAAAATCAGCAAGACTCTGCGGCACACCGCGAAAAGTCAATTAAAGGTGATAAATGCCACAATAGACCACATGGAGGCCTTAGAAAAATCGTTATATCATAACGAACAACTGCTGACGAACGTCACGACACGGATACAGCTGGACACAGCACTGTACGCCAGAAGAGAAGAAATAGATGAACAGTTATTAATACTAACCACAATTACAGAGGATCTAATAGAAGACGTGAAAGACACGATAGACTAGTACGCCGCCTTGGTGTCATTATATATATATAAACTGCAGTAATTTTGTTATTGTCGTCAGATGACAGTTGTATGTGCCCAAATTAGTAAAATTTTTAATTTTTTTTCGTTCCCGATATGAAATCGTATAACGCGATGTATATTTTTGTGCGTACTTTAATTCTAGACCAAAAACTTGCAATTCTGTAAAGCCAATTCAAAGATTTCTTAAAATGAAAAAATGTCGGTAACTATATACCGCCACTATAGGATTATAGGATCCCCTTAAGCCGAAGTTATAACATCGATGTTATAATTTCGGCGTAAATCGGGCCGTGTAAACGTAGTCAATGTACATGCGCTGTCTGGCGTGTCGATGAGACCATTAAGTCTCTTCGCGAATTATTCTGTTTCTACACTGTTTTATGTTCCCACGTTGTCCGGCCTTTTGGTAAGTTGCTGAAGTTTTTGTTTTATTACACGACTCTAACAAAGATATATTTCAGATATCGATCATTTGGTCGATGTTTCCGGCAATTCTAATCGGTAAACTTACCAATGGACATTTGGAACGTGTGACACATTATTGTTATTGCTGAGGATGGCTCGAATGGAGCCGAAATGTTCGGACTACTGTATATAGAAGAATAAATGACATCACGCACTAAAATCTGCGGTCGACCCTGATAGCCTTTTCTTCTTCTAATTTTGAATTTCGAAGGTCCACTATTAATTGACATAATTTTTACGTAATAGAGTTCTTACTACAGGATTTCCTTTTGGTAAAGTCATGAATTCTATATTTGCAAAACTGTAAAATATTTTTATTTAACCCTTCGAAAACACACGGAGTTAATTTGATTTTTTTTTTGCCAGAAAAATTTTTAGCCAAAAATATTAAACATAAAAGAATAAAATTTTTTTCGTAATTTTTTTTTTTTTTTTTTTTTTTTTTAAGAACACACTGGGTCAATCTGACTCTACACACACTTTGATAGTCTACCATTTTAAATTGACGAGTGCGATCAGCTTGAAAAAATTTTCAGATGTACTTGGAACATTGTTAAATTAATTGATATAAATAAAAAGTGCCGTTGGAATTATTTACATATTTTAAAAAATTTAAAAAGAAAAAATTTTTTTTTGAATTTTTTTTTAATTTTTTAAAATATGTAAATAATTCCAATGGCACTTTTTATTTATATCAATTGATTTAACAATGTTCCAAGTACATCTGGGAATTTTTTCAAGCTAATCGCACTCGTCAATTTAAAATGGTGGACGATCAAAGTGTGTGTAGGGTCAGATTGACCCAGTGTTCTCCGTAAATGAAAAAAAGGTGTGTTTTTGAAGGGTTAAATAAATACTGCACATTGTAATAAATTTGTAGTACAAAAAATGGAATTATAATAAAGTAGTAAATAATCCTGTTTATATATCCGGAATTCACGGATTCTATCAGTTTGAATCGGTCAGTCAATCCGTTTAAATCACTATAATTTCGTGATTTCGGGGTTCACGAAATCATAACAATTTAGAATGATTCAAACCGATAGAAAACGAGTGAAATTACATCTTTGAGTACGAATCCGTTTCAATCGTTTCCAATCGGTATAATCGTTATGAAATCATACACGCAGAAAATTTTTCTCGAATAATGTAGAATACTCATAATAAAATTTACTAGATTTGCATCACACCGGTAGGATATACGCGTATTCAACCGGAAATTAATATATGACAATAGAAAAGTAATAGTTTGATCAGATACATCTTGTAACCTAAAGGTAAATAAGTTTGCCATACTAATATAACAAAGAAATATGAGAAAAGTAAAAAAAGTCCTATACTAATATGTATATAGACGACGGTATAGGCGCGCGGCGCGAGCGGCAACGCGGGCTCGCGCGGCAAAAGGGTTCGGTTCGCGCCCGCTACGCGGCGCATCGCCGGTATAGTCTCGCGTGATTAAGATTCAACATCGACCCCTATATCTAGGACAGCTCGGCAGGGTTTTTACATTCTACAGCGTTCTCAAGTTCGCTCGTGGCGGACAGTTGACCGCCACAGTCTATAACAGCAACTTATGTTTTTGCCATGACTGCAACAGACATCTCGTTTTTTGTCCATCAACCATATTTTTATTCTTTGCTCTCTAAATTTCTTATACTTTCTTGAAATCTTTTGCATATTATGACTATATCCTAGCCGTGCAAGATTAGTATGGTATTTACTTTGTTCGTGTATACTTGTATTTTCGAGAAAAATTTTCTGCGTGTAACGATTCAAACCGATAGGAACCAATTGAAATTACATCTTTGAATACCAATCCGTTTCAATCGTTTTCAATCAGTGTAATCGTTATAAAATCATAACAATTCAAATCGATAGAATCCGATTGAAATTACATCCTTGAATACCAATCCGTTTCAATCGTTTTCAGTCGGTGTAATCGTTATAAATCCGTGATTTCCGGATCAAGAATCCAGATTCATGCGTGTTCGAAGTTGAACAATTGTACGTTAGCCTCGTACGAATAATGTTATTAGCCAGCTAAGTTCCAGACCGTTAAAAGCGCCGTCCTTTATTTCATTGTATTTTCATACGGTCGTACCTCACTTATTGTTCGAAGTTCACGCGCAAATTCGAGCGTCTCTAAGATCACGCGCCCGCTGCGTGCACATCCATCGAGCGAGCGAGCAACAACGCGAGAAAATAAACATCCCCAAAACCGACGCGTTTACCTCGCGATCGCTCTCTCAGTCAGTCGCTCGTACCGAGACCAAGCATAGAGTCGACTTGGATCCTACCTCGATCGCTCCGTTCCTCGCTCGCTCGCGGACTTCTCTATCCGAATCAAGCCTGTAATCGGGAAGGAGAATCGAAAGTTTTGTTCTCCACTGCATTTTGTAATTGTGAGTGAGAGTGCGCCCGACGCCGAACTGCCTTTCAGCTGTGCAAGACCCCGGTCAACGCTCTTAACAACCACGAAGCGCCAATAGTTCTCAAGGACTGGAGAAACGAAGGGCCATCATCGCTCTCTCTCACTGCACTGTTATTTTGAGCATTAAAGTTTGTGTTGTTACACTCGCATTATTCTCTCTTGCTCCCGAGTACCCACCGGAATCCTCCGAGGCACACCCGCGCCGAGCTCAAGTCTGAGCAACCCGGCATCTCAGGCGATCTCATCATTCTCATCGAGATCGCGCCTGAACAATGCGGATTCAAAATTTTTAATCGGATTCAATCGGTCATTTTTAGCAGGGTATACATACATACATACATAGAAATGATTATTATAAAGGTCAATCTAATAAATTTTTAGTACATTTGGCTTGAGTTTATAGTGTTTTATAATTTATTAATAAATGTTTTTATTTTACAATGTTTTACAGTCGAGAGATATTTTTTACGAACCTACGATAATCATGTAATCGAGCGTGTACGGTAAATAAAGTTACGAATCGCAAATAATCTTTTGCGATGAGATCCATGGATTTTGCATAACGCGATAAACGGCGCGTTCAATCTGTAAAGATATTTTTCAACCTGCTACGAAATGCATGCCACGGCTAATAGTCCAGTCAATGTAGGAAAACACTTGGAAATTTCTTCTCGAAGAGTAAACTTTTTTGGAAAGTGTTCTTTTGGGTTTCAGAAAACATGTCCCAAAAGTTTACCAACGTAAACCCTGTGCTAAATGTTTTATTTAACAAAAAAGACCGAAAAAATCAGTTTTTTGAGTATAACTAAAAAAACATTAATTTTATGAAAAAATAAACCATGCCAATCGAAAGAGGAGAAAATTTTACTAAAGAAACATATCTAAAGTTTTCTTAATATTAATATGTGTAGGAGTAATAATTTTTTAATTAACGCTTCAAAGTGCGTCGATGCCGTCCCGTGTGAAGCCGCCTGCAGAGTACGCGGGCGTGCGCACACTTTTTAAAAAGAGTTGTAACTTTTGATTGGATCGATAGAATCAAATTTTACAAAAAGCATTGAAAAGTAGACGTAATTTACTAATTTTCAAGGGGTTTAGAAAAATTGAGAAAGCATTTTGAGTATATTTAAATCGAATTTGAAGAGAGGCGATGTGAAATTTTTGACTTATTTTACTAATATCATTGCCATTTATTTAAATTTGCAGATTTTTACTTCTAAATTAAAGCATTATATTCTTAAAATATATGCTGATAACATGCAATAAGTGAAAAAAATTACAAAAATTTATTTTTTAAAAGTTGGGACCTCAAAGTTGATAGTTTTCTTGAAATTTCGTTATTTCAAAATTGATCAACAAGTTTGACTGCAGATATTATTGCTTAGGAAATAGATATTGAAATTTAATAACAGGGTTTTTTAAAGCTGAAAATATGTACTTTAAGATGATACATGTTTTATTTGAAAAACAAAATATTAAGCAAGTGTATTTTTCAAAAAAGTATATAAAAATAAATGTCGAACTAGAAAATATGAAAATTTCTCTATTTTCAAAGTCAAAAAAGTAATAGACAAAAATTTTTTTTGAGAAAATAACTTATGGGATGTTGTAGCTTGGGTCTTAAACTTTAAGACTGTATATCGGAAATATTTTTTTGAACTTTTATTTTAGTGGCTACACGCAATTTAGTAAAAAAAAAGTCGTATTTACTGTCGTTTGTACTGTTGTTCGGGGTAATCTTAGAAACTATTGGACCGATTTTGAAAGTATTGTATATGAAGTAGAGGTAGGGTAGAATTTCCCGGGGAGTGCTATAGGGTGTATAGTTTTTCGTTACCGATCTTCTGGAAACCGGTTTTTCTAATTTCTTCAATTTTTTGGGAAATAATTGACGGAATCTCAAAGAATTATATATGAAACGGATAGAATTTTCCGGGGAGTGATATGAAGTGTATAATTTTTCGTTACCGATCTTTTTTGGAACCGGTATAAGAAATTTTTCCAACTTTTCGGAAATAATTGACCAAATCTTAAAGAATTGTATATAAAACAGGGGTGGAATTTCCCGGGGAGTGCTATAAACTATATAGGATTTCTTGGCTCGCGCGCGGAGAACCGCAGCGTGCGAGTAAGCGGGTGCTCGCTGCAAACAAATGCTACGCTGTCTCCATCTTTTTTCTAACATTCTTTTGTTTTAAGAATCGTTCACATATATTTTTGAGGTTTAACAAAAGGAAATCAGTTTGCGAAGCGCCTTCGCCACAGAACAGTCTCCGTAATTGTTGAAAGTGCTTTTTACCCGCCCTTTTGAGTCGCCATTTTATAATATTGAAAATTTTACTTCAGATTCGTATTCAGCAACCTTGAAAATACATTACCTATGAATTTCATGATTATACATTTAACATTTTTTTAATTATAATCACTTTTTTACATTTTTCTTTAAAAAATCGGTTTTTTCGTTTTTTTCTAAAAATAGGTAAGAGCACATGAAATAAATAGGTAAACTTTTCCATTTAAGGGTAGAAAAACACTTTCCAAAAGGTTTCAAGTGAATTCATTCTTCGAGAACAAATTTCCAAATAACGCATGTTTTTCGCCTACGTTGCCTGGATTATAATATAATCTGTCTTGTTATCATAAGAGGAGCCATGTTCCTTCTTGCTTCTCGGATAAATTTCTGATTGGTCAAAGAAAATGACGATTGCACATCCTTGGAAATGCTATTATCCTGTCTTTTTACATTATAATTTTATCTATGTTGATACAGCGCATCTAAAACCTAAATTTCCAGCTGATGTATCGGGTGTGTTTTGACTACGTGCAGCGCATCTGTATCTATAGCAATAATTTCTGTGACATAAATAGGAGCCACCTTTCTTCACTTTATCACTACCACTAGAAGGACCAATCTAAAAATATAAATATCCAAAAAAAAACTTTTTATTACAATGCAATATATAAAATACATATTACTTTATACAGGGTGTTAAATTTCAAACGTAACAGTTATTAAAATATCGAATATTTCGATAATTAAATAAAATATCAGGGTCCGGTTTTTTTAAGTTGTATTATTTCGAGGCGGACAAATTTTGATAACAAAAAAATTGATTTTGGGTGGAAGTATCAAGGTCAAATAAAGATCAACTTTATTTTTTTAATAAATTTCTTTTGCCAGTATAGAATAACAATTAAAGTAATTTTTAAATCGACCGTGACTGGCAATATATAACGTCTTTTCGATATGAACATTGAAAAACTGTGAGCCAACTTGGTTTGTCGGATTTACACAGCACTTTTTCGGATCAATCATCGAGACATTATTAATTTCGACCCTGGGTTTTGGTCAGTTGATATAATTTCTAAATTAAATAGTTTTATTTTTATCGCGAAAAATATTACCCCAACCAGGGTTTATTTTTTTAAATGGCAACATAATTTTTTAAACACTTGTATTTGTAGCCCTTCTCATTTCGAGTTCAACGCGCTATGACCCAAAGTTACCGAAGGTCAAATAACCAAATGCGAGTTTACGATATTATTGCCATCGAACTACTTGCAATACGGCTAACTAGAGTCCCTATATAAGAGTCTGGCCACTGAGTGGACTCATGCGTATTGGTTCAATCAACCTTTTGTACCAAAATGGCGAAACTAATTAGAATGCGACTAATGGCGTTTTCGATTTACTACTCGACCCGACTCGGGTCGCATCAATGAACGTGGAATACATACAGTCGCATCATGTATACAGGACTCTAGCATCATTGACGTAGAATATATACATAGATATGTATATATGTATATACATAGATATGTATATATTCCACGTCAATGATGCTAGAATCCTGTATACATGATGCGACTGTATGTATTCCACGTCTATTGATGCGACCCGAGTCGGGTCAAGTCCTGTATACATGTGACCCGAGTTGGTTTGAGTCGCAAATCGAAAACGCTATAAAGCTCCCTTCTTCTTCTTCTTCTTCTTTAGGTTAAGAGTCGACAGGAGTAACACTACCGACCTCTGTCGGGTTGCTTAGCTGCGAGTCCGTATTTTATTTATTATAAATTTTTCTCTAAGCAAGCCTGCAAAGCTGCTTAGGAACGGCTTTTTCCAAATTTTAGCCAAATTAATTAACGAATCTCATTTCACTTATGCTCGTTTTAATCAGTAAGATCAGCCGCAAGCTGGTACAGAGCCGGATTTTCCATTTTGGCTCTTAAAAAATTTATAATAAATAATATACGGACTCGCAGCTAAGCAACCCGACAGAGGTCGGTAGTGTTACTCCTGTCGACCCTTAAGGCTGTCGACTACAGTTTCTGAGTGTCCTTGACTCTAGATGCTAGAGTCCCTGTATAAGATGTAAGACGCCATTTTGTTACAAAATAGCCTCAGTGGCCAGACTCTTAAGGGACTCTACGGCTAACTGGCTCAGCGAGTGCCCTATAGGCGCCTTGATACTCTCTTCGCTACGTTATTTACATTTTTGGCAATTTTTTCTGTGTTTCCTGGACTCAACTCTGGCTTTCTTTCTCGTGTTACTGAAATCGACTCTGGCTTTCTTCCCTGTGTTTTCCGGACTCGACTCTGGCTTTCTT
>NW_020222864.1:0-1979 GCF_003070985.1 Temnothorax curvispinosus
ATTTTTGTATTAATATTATCAATTTAAATAAACATACTATATTCTTCCATTCAGCGTCCAGATGGAAATGTACGTAGCGGTATAATACTTTGTATATCTTTTATATTATTTCCGGATTTGAAATTGAGTTACTAATATTTTTCACTTGCATTTGTTAACAGTTTGTTATTGTAATGATTTTTAAATGAAGGTGTAAAATAAAAAATAATAAATAACATACAAAATATGTATTTCTCTCTCTCCGCCTTTCGGCTATAAAATCTAAAAATATCAGTACTATATTTCTTAGAAAATAAAAATATAATGATATACTAGTATCACATTGTTTGTGCTAAATAAAAACTCGTACACAAATACATATTAAAGAAAATAAATCTTTGGCACAAAAATCTTATGTACTTTTGAATATTACTTAATAATAAACATTTAATCACATATATCACATTTATATGTGCAGAGAACAAAAAAATTATCACTTGAAATAAAAAAAAAAGCACTTAAAAGGATGGATATTATTTTATATCATAATGTTGACAAAAAAACAATCTAATCACTGCTTATTACAAAAAACGTTAATTACGTCCTAAATTTTTATCATACAAGGCAACTGTTTCTCACTGACTTAACTTTCTTTAAAGCGACAGAAATGCATTCCGACACGGCTGATGCTTCTTTATCAATAGGATTAGAGGAAACTTATGTAGCAGATTTGTGTTTAATGAAATCTTCAACACGCGAGGCTATTTTTTCCATTGATGTAGTACTAGTAGTACTAGTACTTGAATTCAAGAAATTATCTAATTCAGTCTTCTTTTTCTTGGACAACTGATCTGGCTCTGAAACTTTTTTCTCAATGTTAATTTTCCGTTTCAACTTCTGTTGCAAAGTTATGTTGCCAGAAGGTATGCTTCTTTCTCAAGTATGTTTTTTGCTGTACGAGTAAAAGGAACACAATCATCAGTGTCAGAACTAGGAATTTCATTCGCTAATTGCTGGTGATGGTGACAGTACTGGCACTGATATGAAGCAGCTATCATCTGTTAAAAAATGAGTAAAGAATGATTAAGAACATTGAAAAGTATAGCGCTAACGAAAACATCTTTATCCAAAATACTTACCGCTTGACATACTTTCAAGCAAGTCTGTGATGTCTGTATTACAATTCGTGTCACAATCCTCTGTCATAGATTGACTTGACAGTATATCAAATGACTATCGGCTGGAGTCCACTAGATTTGGAAGTAGGATTCGATGACGAAGGTCGCTTCATGTTTGATTTTGTTCTAAAGACATAATGAATATTCAGGATATTGTACGTAGCCTGAAAAACACAATGAGAGAAAATATACTGTACTTACCGCCGTGGGGCATAATGTCGGACGAGGAATGACATTTCGCCATAATATTGAAACTCCTGGGAATCCTGGCTGGCACCTGACCCCCTGACCGTCCTTGCTTGTAATATTTTTTACGTTGACGGGACCACATAGTCCTCAAGCTCTCCCATCATCGTTTCTGGGCCTGTTCACCTACAGAGAAAAACGTGTCGTGAAAGACTATTGTACAATATAGCCTTTTATGTCACGTTTTTCTCTGCAGGTGAACCGCCCACAATTACAAAACAGATGTAAGCGTATTGTTCTTATCGACAGCCTCTCGACTTGAAATGCCTCCCAATTCCCAAACGATTCAAACCTCGACCATATGGCAGATACATATCGTCCTCTGATCGGTCAGTCATAACCTAATCCTAAGTCATAAGTCGTTAGAGATGGCATTTGGCCAATCGCTTACGATCGCCGATTAAAGACTTCCGATTGCCTTACGATACGCTTACTCGACTTTCTTCCGACTCGCTTCCGACATCTGACTAACGACTAATGACTCATTGTAGACTGGCCATAATAATTTGAGTTGAGTCGTTAAATTCAGCTTTGGTGTACTTTATTCGATCCAACTCTGGCCAACTTTGTTAATAA
>NW_020222865.1:0-10000 GCF_003070985.1 Temnothorax curvispinosus
TTTTTTTTTTCAAGAGCGTATAATATTCCGATTTTATTAGATGACGTGTCAGTTATACGGCCTCGGCCCATACGCCAACAGCTATTCGAGGAGGATCATGAGGATAATTTGGACGAAAATCCCTCTAATGAAGATACTGGTAATGACGTATACGGTCACACGAAGAACAAATAGATGGCCAATGCGAATTGTTGTCTGGAATGCTAGACCAGGCGATTGTTAACGTCACAATACTTTGGAAATGCAAGCTGACTGAATAGCAATGAAAAATGCACGGCAATCGTTAGCCTTGAAAGGATATACATGCATTTGGTAACGCCGTTTTTGACAGAGCGGTACGCGACCCCAACTCTACACAGAGATTTGAAGATTGTCATCGCTGGGATACTAAGAAAAGACGTATATTCTGATCAACCATACCAAAGAGTGCAGTTACCATTAAGACAAAAGTGCGCATATTGCACTCGAAAAAATGATAAGAAAACTAAAAAAGCGTGCTCGTCCTGCGAACGACCGATTTGCTATGATCATCGTCTCTTCTTTTGTACTGATTGCGCTGGCTCGTAAATCAATAGTATTATTTTACATATATTTTTACGATTATATTGATCCTTTCTGATATTATTTATTCATTTTTTTACATTAATTAAGTAAAATTTATTTATCTAATAAATAAATAAGTATATATTTAAAAAAAATAACTAGTATTTTTTGGGCTAAAATTCGTCCCTTTAACTCCCAAATAAATACCTTTTGTGAAACGACCACCATCAAACTATTTTCTTCCTTAAAGTGTTGTATCTCAAAAGTGTCAAGTTAAAATTTTAGCTTTTAATATGAAAAAATAGAAGAGTTATGAATTTTTGAGTGAAAATAGTCATTTTTCGTTTTTTTTTACGTTCTCCAATTTTTTCCTTACTCATATTACATTTTTATCAAAATAACCTATGACATCTGTTAAAACAACATTCGAATAAGACTATCTTGGAATTTTTTCAAGTGAAAAAAATCAATAGCTTCCTCACAGCAAACATTCTAGTGGTTGGGGTCTGAAGCGGCACAGGGTGCCAGCTATGTAATTCTGCGGTAAAGTGTGCCAGCTAAGGGTTAAGAACGTTCAATGAATTTATTCGATCGCAATCTGTAAACAAAACGCTGTTACTAAGAGGACGACAAACGTCTTGAACATTCAAAGGAGTATGAATGTGTTAAGAATTTATAAAACTTGACAAGTATTAGATAAAGTTGTAGTTATTCTTTAATTAAATACAGATTAAATACTATTCTTTTTAACATATCTTTGAGATGCTGTGATGTAATTGTGTCCGAAATTACTTTTCTAATACCAAAATTAGTGGCTGCTATAATTTTGGTAATTCAAGTACGGATCATGCCCCGATCATTTAATTGTCTAGATCATGCCCCGACCTTGGCTTAATTGTCTGGATCATGTCCAAATCTTGGCTTAATTGCCTGGATTATGTCTCGATCTTGACTTAATTGTTTGGATCGTCCCTCGATCTTGGCTTAATTGTCCGGATCATGCCCCGATCTTGGCTTAATTGTTTGGACCATGCCCCGATCTTGACTTAATTATTTGGATCATACCGATCTTAGATCATGATCCGTTCTAGACAATTAAGCTAAGAATATAATAAAACTATAAATAGCCCGATATTTCAAGCCACACATATTTCTAAAAAAAATTATGGACCTTTGATTGCGTATAAAAATGGATCTAATCAACCAAATCTTAAAGAATTATATATAAAATAGGGGTAAAAAAAAAACTGAAGAATATAATAGAATTAGAAATAGATCGATATCTCAAATAATGAGAAAGCTACAGCGTAAAACACACTTTTCTAAAAAATGAAAATCCCCTTAAAATCCATACCGGTCGACGGATTTTAAGAAAATTAGAGGAGAACATACTTTCTATGATACTCTATTTGTGTGCAAAATTTCAACCCGGTATCTAAAAAATTATAGAAGTAGATGCGTGTAGAAAAATCCGTACACACATACATACTTCCGGACATTTTCTACTAATATGATTTCTCGACATTTTGAAACATTCTAAACCTATTTCTATCAAAATTTCGAAAAAAAAAATTTTCACCATTACAAAGCTTTCTCTATGAGAAATTTTTTTTCTTAAAAATCATTTTCATCTAAATATTAACTTTCACGAACTAGAAATTTTTTTCTGGCAAATTACAAATTCTTTAAGTAATCTGTAATTCACCTTTACCTAAATATTTACCAAAAAAGGTAAAAAAAAGGCGCCAAGTACACGCAATGTATTTTGTAAATTCAAAAATCTAACCCAAGTGGTAGTTTAATTTTTTCTTAACAAAATTATTATATCACAAAATTATGTTACTTAACTCAATTCAAGTGACATGTATTTTAGAAAAAGTTTTTAAATTGCGCCAATCGCAAAGAAAAAAATATATATATTGCTTTGAAAAATAATTGTTGTGCAACTACTTTTAAAAAATAAAATCCAACTGGTACGTATCTTTATGTTCACATTAAAGGATTTTTCTATTTTAACCCAAGTGGTAATAGCTTTTTAATTCTCCTTAATAAAATTATAATATTACAAAGAATCATTTTAATCACAAAGAATTTAAAAGGTAACAGTACAAAATAAAAATATTTAATTAAAATAAAATAAATCAATTTTTCTTGTAAAAAACTTGGCGCTGCTTTTTTACTCCCGTCACATTCTTCCCTAAATTATGTTTATTGTTTTTTTATTCAATCAAAAATTTTAGTAGAGGAAAGTCCCCTATTATGAGATAGGCTCCTAATATGCAAAAGCGAAGTTTCTGCAGCTAAACTAATAGGTTCTATCTGTTGGTTCTATCATGAACTTATTGCCCTTAGAGTAAAACCTATTTAGTAGAAAATTCATTATTTGATCGTGCGTGCACTCGCCTATTACATTTTTCAATTCTGCACATAAACTTCCATCAATAACGCAAAATAGATGTAGTATCTCATAATAGGGGACTTTCCTCTACTAATATTTAAATTTTAATGTTTAAATTTCGGAGTCTAACAGCGTCAAGTTTTTTTACAAAAAAAATTTATTTATTTTATTTTAATTAAATATTTTTATTTTGTACTGTTACTTCTTAAATTCTTTGTGATTAAAATGATTCTTTGTAATATTATAATTTTATTAAAGAGAATTAAGAAGCTATTACCACTTCGGTTGGAATAGGAAGATCCTTTAATGAAAATACAAAGACATATACCAGTTGGATTTTATTTTTTTAAAGTAGTTGCACAACAATTATTTTTCAAAGCAATATATATTTTTTTCCTTTGCAATTGGCGCAATTTAAAGATTTCACATCTTTTTTTTTAAATATATGTCACTTGGGTTGATTTTATTACTTTGCATTTACGCGTCTCCGTGTAATACGCAGATATCTGTAGCATAACTGTTATAAGACCCGCGTCGATACGGGTACCTATACTGATGCGGGTATAACGGGTACCCGTATTGACACAGATAGCGGGTACACGTCGTACCCGAATCGATACGGGTATCCGCTACCTGAATTACCCAGGTACTCGCAAAACCGATCCAGATCCGTACCTTTGAAAAAATTTACCTTAAAAATCATCTTAAAAAACCTTAAAATTTACTATAGAGAAAACTTCAGAAATATAAAAAGTAAATTTGGACACTTAAAACTACTGTTTAAGGTAATCTTAAAGTTAGTTTAAGAAAAATCTAAAAGAAAACCTAAGAATTGTGAAAAGTAAATGTCGACAATTTTGAAGTTAAAATTGTCTAAATTCACTTTTTATAATTCTTAGGTTTTCTCTCAGAGATAAGTAAATTTTAAAGTAAATATTACAGTAAATTGAATTTTTTATTATATTATTTATTAAAAACTTTCAAAGTGTTTTTAAAATGTTACATTATTCAGTACAACAATGTTTTGTAAGTACATCATGTTTTATAATGTTTTTATTTGTAAGCCAGTTGTATTAATTGCAGTGCATGTACTTTAAATAACGTAATTTTTCTAGGTAGCAAACTCACTTTGACGTTTCAAATTGGTCATTCACTGACTATTCTTGACGTCGCGAGTTGACGTGTACCTGCTAGGTACCCGGGTATATCTTTTTCCGAGCTCTAAGAAAAAGACGTCATTTCATGACGTCAAAATATGGTACATTTTATGACGTCAAGAATTTGTGACATTAGACTGCAATCACTTTATAAAAGCGTCAATTTGTGACGTCAAGAATAGTCAGTGAATGACCAATTTGAAACGTCAAAGTGAGCTTGCTACCTGGGCAAATTACGTTGTTTAAAATACATGCATTGCAATTAATACAACTGGCTTACAAATAAAATTACATTGTACAACATGGTGTACTTACAAAACATTGGTGTACTGAATAATGTAACATTTTAAAAACACTTTGAAAGTTTTTAATAAATAATATAATAAAAAATTTAATTTACTGTAATAGTTACTTTAAAATTAACTTATCCCTGGAGAAAACCTAAGAATTATGAAAAGTAAATTTAGACAATTTTAACTTCAAAATTGTCGACATTTACTTTTTACAATTCTTAGGTTTTCTTTTAGATTTTTTTAAGTCAAGAGACACGGTAGTGTCTCGTGCCACGTATACGCGGAGCGAGACCGACCGTCACTCTTTTACGCGACGCGATGGGTTGCGAGTACTCGAGATGTTGAGATCTCGATAACGAGTGAATTTTAAGATTACCTTAAACAGTAGTTTTAAGTGTCCAAATTTACTTTTCATATTTTTTAAGTTTTCTCTATAGTAAATTTTAAGGTTTTTTTTTTAAATTTCTAAAGTAAATTTTTTCAAGGATAGGTCAAGTTTAAGTTCACCACCAGATGCCCATTTCCAAAACCTAAAACTTTTGTATTTAACATTTTTTTTCAAAAACATCATCCATTTAAGTTAATTTGGGATATCCATCTTTTTGATACACTCTATATACATATATATATATACACACACGTCTCTCTCTCTCTCTCTCTCTCTCTCTCTCTCTCTCTCTCTCTCTCTCTCTCTCTCTCTCTCTTTCTCTCTCTCCCTCCCTCCCTCCCTCTTTAAAAATTAAAAATATTTTAAATATTAATAATTTGAAATCATAATAATTAACTTTTTTATAAGATACTACTTTATTACTTTCTATTTTAGTTTTTTATAAAAATGTTTATTTTGTTCATACTTTAATTAACTTTTTCTCTTTACTTTTTACAACTTCGTTTTCACCTTTTACCATGTTTTCTTTTACATGTTAAGTTTCATGTGTGAAATAGAGAGATAGTAATAAAATATCATAATATATTTTTACAAACCTTTGTTCTCTTCTAAAAAATCAATATTTGAAAGATATCAATATGTAATAATTATCTTTAAACATTTAAATCTTTTATAAATGTATGCTGTGGCATCTCTAAGTACAAATAAATATTATTATATATTAAAGTTCTTATTATAAAATGCATTTTATCTTAATTGTATTTTTTTTAATTATAATATTGACTGCGTATTGGTTTTACACAAATATTGTTCTTGATTTATCTCATTTTATTCTATTTTAATTATATTCAATATATAATTAAAAATATATGAAATATATAAAATATAAAATATATAAAATATATAAAATATATAGAATAACTATTATACAAAAAAATAAAGAAAATTACTTTTGTTTAGTTAATTAGTTATCTTATCTGTGTATTATAAAATATTATTTATATATTTAGTAAAATTTATAGTAAGTTTTCATAGCTAACAATTTTTACTTACCCACAAGAATAAATTTCTTCTGTTGAACTCCATGCAACACAAGTGAGTAATCTTTTATGTCCATTATCTTCTTGTATAGAAATCTTAAATCTCATATTAAATTTTTCTGGTATACTTTTAATAAATTATATATATAACTCTTATGATATTTTTAAGCAAAAAATACAATTAGTTTTTGCAATAAAATAATAATAATAAATTTAGATTAATTTTAAAATATAAGTAAAATGTAAAAATATTATTAATAATAAACAATTTTATCATATAATTGGTGTGATAAATTTTAGTTTGTCTGACAAAAACGTTTGTTGCGACAGAAATTATGTGGGTTATGTTACAACTGGTATAGATATATTTTGTTTAGATCTTAATTTCCATGGCAACTACTATGGCAATGAATGGTTCCTTAGCTAGAGTGTGCGTTCAGATTTCTCACTAGAGTGCTGAAAATCTACAGTGCACGTAATATATATATGCTATAGGATTTTTATCACTCAAGTAAGGAATCCGAACAATAGAGATCAGATGCGAGATTCTGTAACGGCCGGTCTACAATAGGTGTTGTAAGTCGTGATTCGTAAGGGCCTAAGCAGAATGGCTGTCTCGGCAGTGTTTTATGCCTTAAGTCTTTGTCTTATGTAACGCACAATACTGTACAGTATCAGTCGTAAGTCGTGGGTGTTTACGACAACTAGTCGGATCTCTCTGATCGGACAGAGCAATGGCACTCATTCGCTAGACTTTCTAAATTTTCCTAGACTAATCCGGATCAATGATTGCTTACAGCATTTTGATCGGCTCAACAGAGAAAGCCTGACAGAAAAAGAAGCACATATTTTATAATTGAAAGGTAATCTCAGATAATTTTCTTTATTATTTATAAATAATTGTATACAAAATATAAACTAAAGTTAGTAATAATTTTAAATTTATTTATTGTAATATTTTTTGTCTAAACATTAGATTTCTTTTCGTAAAATTAAATTTTGTATAATTCGATATTATTTATGTGTAATAAATTATAAATGTAGACAAAAATATATAACCTGTAATTATTTGTTACAATATAAAAATAAAAATATATTTATATCTTTGCAGAAAATAAAAAATGGATATGTTTTTAAGGTTTAGGTGCTACAAAAAAATGCAGCCAGCTTCATGAAATTTTAATATATTGTTCTAGAATGCAAAATAGAATTATGTGAATTTTTCACGGTCACGTTTTTAAAAAATCGACTCCAAAAATTGTATTTTTTAGCATAAATTCTTATGGAAAATGACATATATTGCTCACCTTCAGAGTGAAATAATACAAGAAAAAATGCAAATGATAAGAAAAGAAAAATATGCAATGTAACTTAATAATTTACAAATAAATGAGTGAAAGAAAGGGGTACGTTATCGCACATTTCGTAGAAAAATTAATTATTAAAGTATAAATTGCTTGATTTTTCTTCTGCTAGAAATGAACGCAAGCAAATAATGACAGCAGCGCAAACGAGTATAGTAGGGGATGCGTTCAGAAAGTCACCCGGTGTACTAACTCACTCGAAGTGGTGGGAAATGGGCGTACGCGTGTCATATAAAGAACTGAGCGCGTAATTTGAATTGATATTATTTCTATTGATATTTGCATCAAATATTTATATGACATACATCAGTGAAAAAAAATATGCTAGAATAATAATAAATAGTGAATTACACTGTGATTCTCATATAGGTCTGTTCGTTTTCGCTGCACTTCTGAACTAGTGCAATGAGTTATACGGGTCTACAATGCGAGTCGTAAGTCATAAATCGTAAGAAATTGAACAATTAAGTCAAATTTGAGGTAAATAGTCGACTGCGATTAGTCAGTTTCTTATAACTTACGACTTACTACTCGCATTGTAGACCCCGCATTAGAATAAAAGTGCAGCGAAAACAAACAGGCCTAGTATTTTATGCAAAAAATTTTATACATAATTTTATACAAAAACTATATTATAAATAATTATAGATACTATTTTTGCCTTCTTAAAGGCTAATTGCGCCAAGAAAAGTTCATTATATTTTATATTAAATGACATTACATTGACCGCCTAAATAGTATAATTATGTTATATTGATTAATATTCTAATATATCAAATTTTGTTTCTAAATAAAATTGAAAATTGAAGGTAATAAATGGTATAAATGTAACAAATAGTATACATTCCTTTATTAGTATAAATTCACTTCTTTATATACATACATATATAAAAACGTTTCAACAGCGTTTCTACGAACGTTATATTAGGCTTGTTTGCTGCACTTTTGAACTAGTGCAATAAGTTAGAATAGAACAAATATATTTTTTTTTATTTTAACTTATTGTACTAGTTCATTTCTACCAATGCTGATTAACTTTAATCTCGGTTTAATTTACTTTGTATCTTTATCTAATTTTTAAAACTAGAAAAAGATAAAAGTAAGTTAGGCCGAGATTAAAGTTAATCGACATTGGTAGAAATACACATTGTTCACGTATATCCATTTATAACAATACAGATTAACTTTAATCTTGATTTAACTTGCTTTTTATCTTTTCCTAATTCTAGGAATTTGGAAAAGATAAAAAGTTAAACTAAACTTAAACTTAGGCCGGTATTCATAGTTAGTTCTTATTTTAAGATCGTCTTAAGTAATGTCTTAAGATGCTAATACGGCTCTGTGATTAGTTAATGGCATCTTAAGATCGTACTTAAGACGGACTTAAATATAAGATTCGACTATGAATACCGGCCTTAATGTAAATTAGTAAAAATAGACATTAAAAAAGCTCATTTAAAATGGGCTCACGATGATCAAACCTTATTGTTAATTTATATATTACAAACTGAACATAACGTTTTATGTATTGCTCTCTGCTTGCAATTGAATGTAATATGGTGATCTTCTTAATACACCAGCATCATGTAATGAACCAGGTTCACCACAGTAAACATTAGTGAATCTCGTTTTAGAATCTACAACTGCTTGTAAATTCAACGAAAAGTATTTTTTGCGGTTACAATAATGGCTTTCGTTATCGGGAGGTTTTTCAATACGTATATGAGAACAGTCAATTGCTCCTATAACATTTGGAATATTTTTTAACAAAAAAAAATCATTAGATATTGTCATTACATTATGTCCTTGCGGCCATTTAATGACATCATTTAATTTTGTTAAAAGCCAAGCAGCAACTCTACGAACAACGCGAAATACAGAAGAAATCGACACATCAAAACAATCTGCAATCGTTCTTAAGGGTTCGGTGTTAGCCATAAACCAAAGAAATATAAAAATTTCGCTGTGATTGGCTTCATACCAAATGTGATAAATAGGCAATATATTAAAAATGTCTTTGTGTTCTTTAAATCTCAGTGCGCCAGAGTTCTATGTCTGACTGTTCGTTCTAGTGAGTTTGCCTATATCTAGGTTCAGTTTTTATGTTTATGTTCTTCTTCGCTAGAGAGGCCACTCTTCTTCTTCTTTTTGTACGCCTGAACGGCACAAGTCTAGTGTGTCGACTGTAATAAAGTTTTCAGTTTGATAATAAGTGTTTATGTCCTATTCTGCACAAAACTATCCTGAAACGAAGCGCTATTCTGTCAGGTTATGGGCCCAGACTGATTGTTCGGGCAAATAAGTGTGCAACCGCGAAATTGTGACGCGTCGTATCGAACTGGATTTCTCTATCAGTCATGGCGGAACAGGACAGGTTCAAGGTCCCTTTGTTTGATGGGACAAACTTCGACAATTGGAAATTTCGCATGGAAACGTTATTAGAGGAACATGAACTACTCGAATACGTAAAAAAGGCGTATACGTCAATGGTCACCATTGAGGAAGCCGATAGTGCAGCAGTGCGTTCTGCAAAAGAGGGACAGTTGGAACAGTTCAAAAGGAATGATCGGAAGTGTAAAGGTGCCTTTTCATGCTGACGCTTGACGCTCATTTTCAGCGTCAAAATAGGTCACGTGATCAAAATTGACGTGACCACACTAGATGGTCGGTTGACGCCAGCGTCAACAACAAGAAGTTCGATTTTTCCAACTTCAAGCGTCAAGCCGTGTACATATATGCGTATCAGTAGGATATTACCAGTTAGGTTAGGTAACTCAATAATCTTACAAATAACTAAAAATTAATACATTTGTAATT
>NW_020222866.1:0-5427 GCF_003070985.1 Temnothorax curvispinosus
AGTGTAAAGTAAAATCAGTTAAAACATTGTATGGTTGCAACCGAGTTTCGTGAACTGTAAAAGACAAACTTTATTACGTATTTCTGATGTATTATATTACCTTGCGAACATTTTCTCTATTTCTTTTAAAATAAGTATTCAATGAAATTGCGTTCTATGCGAGACATAATTCTTCTCTTGCGTTATTATCAAATTCATTTCTGTGCGTTTCTGTGAGCATTAATTTCTTGATTTAATGATTATTCCATTAAGTATTGTGTTAACTCTAACTGTTCAAAATATATTGTTTCTGCTATTCTGAATTAATGCATCGATTCAATAAGCTTTGTGAATGCTATCTATTGAGAAATTATTATACTTTATAATTTTGTATCAAAGACAGGATTTGACTAAAAGAAAATTATTAGCTTTATAGAAGATGTCGATATATGATAAACTTTAACAAGTTAAAGAGAAATAGTCTATATTTACGACTCACAGATTGATACATTGATTCAATACCTATATTACTTATGTTTGAATTTATATGCTGATTGATTTGATTTCTTTGTTGAACAGTCCTATCCTGAAATTACATGTTCCCTTTTTAATTTGACTACGTTAATATAAACTCTGAGATTAAGTACTATAAAATATTTCCTTTATGAGTAAACTGATTATATATAGAAACAAAGCTTCTGTGAATTTCACTTTCATTTAGTCATCGATACCAGGAAAGGATTGTACTATAATAATTATTGATTTGTTTACTTTGCGTATTTTATTCATTTATTGTATTCTCATTATATTCTGTATAATTTATGTAATAACCTGTTCACGAATACTGGGAAGGTTTTCGGGCAGTTTCCCTTCTCCGAAGCAACGAATGTTGGTATTCTTTGCCTAGTTCTGCCCATTCGAGTCATATTAAAATTACTGAATTTATTAAATGCAATCTCTCTCTCAACTACACCGGATTCTTAATTATCTGTTCCTTCCTCATCTAAATCTAGAGTTCAGGCTTGTGCGCGAGCTTGTGCAAACACCTACTTTCTATTGCTTGTTTTTGTTCTTCTACGCTGTTTTTACTGTTCTATAAAGGGCTTTAATCGGTTTACGTGTACTCGCGTAGATTTCCGTCCCTTTTTGATCGTGTAATTGACGTCTGAATGTTTTTCGATTACTTCATATGGTCCTATCCACGGGGATTCTAATTTTTTCGATCTCCCTCTACGCACCGTTTCGTCGTGCAAGAGAACTTTATCTCCCACTCGAAAATTGATTTCTTTTGTCTTCTTATCATACGTCTCCTTGGCCTTAGATTTTTCGTTTCGCAAATGTTCCTTTGCAACTCGTTGTGTCGCTCTTAGTTTTTCTTTTAGCTTAAAACGGTAACAGCGTAAAACGGTTACACAGACGGCACCTCATTTTACAATTAGCGCAAACAAAAAGTACACTCGGGACTACGTCTCAAGAGCAACTACACGCGCGAGGATTGAAAAGGAAGCGACAACAGGAGACGCGAGGGCAATCGGAGTTCGGGAGCAGATCAGTAACGGGCATTCTTGTACGCAATAACTGTAAAGCAGATTCAATTAAAGTATTCTTTATTCGAAGTGCCGTTTATCGAAGAGTGTTCTATCAGTCACCCATCCCGCCTCCTCCTTGGAATGACCGAACCTTAGTGTACCCAAAAAGGGGCACAACAAATGGTGGCAGCGTGAGGGATCCATTGGCAGGACGGGAACGGCAGCTGAAACAGAAAAATAAGTGAATCAGTGAGGCAGTGCAACATCCTCAACGGAGACACAGGCAGCCAGATTCAAAAACAGCGGACAACACGGTAGCGGCCGACGAGGGACAAGCGAGCAGCGTAACCCGAGAAGGCGCCGACCTACCTCAACGGAGGCTCACCGACAGATAAGGCGGCACGAGCACCGACCAGCAACATGCGACTAGCGACCGTAATGTAAGTCGATTAAGCAAATTATGTAAAGCGCAATCACCGTAGATGTCGGAAAACGAAAATCCACCTGCGGAACTAAACCAATCGTGGCTCCATAGCGAGACGTCACGACGAGCGCGTAGAAATAGACCGTTAAGCCCCGTGCAAACGACCGAAGAAGGCGTAAGCGATAATCGCGAAACCGTGCGTAGAAATTTAGACGAATACTACTCAAGCGAAAGCGAATCAGAACCGGAATTACACCCGAACAGCGTAATCGAACGCGAACAATTCGACGATTCCGTTATAATTTTAGACGCGAGAGTAATAGGACAAAATAACTGCCCCGACGAAAATAGACTTCACCCCTCACACGCGCACGCACAATCCAAAGACGCAAACAGTACGACCAGTAGGCGAACACACAGACGAGAGTTCTCATTGACCTAGTATGATAGCAGCGTATTTGACCCGCAAGAATATTATTCTGCCCCGAGACACGTGAACGTAATCGAGATGGCGGAAGCAACAAATAGCAACCACGACGCGAATAACGTAAATGACAACGCGCCAATAACCCCAGAGGAAATAGACGAAGAAATAAACCGTCTTAATCTAGTGGTATCACAAAGAGGCACCCCGGCGAATCACCGTAACCGGATACCCGCACGAGCCGGACCGCCGCGAGACGATAGAGATTCCATTCTCGACGAGATATTAAATGGAATCCGCAACTTACAAGATCGCGTAAATCAACTAGAAACGGCGAATCCTGAACGCCGCGAATTTCACGCGAGACGCGAGCCAAGTAACCTCCCGTTTGAAGTAACGTATGGAAGAACGTCATATGATATTCGGAACCAAGCGGAGCGCGCAGTCGGATATCTACGATTAAAAGAGGCACGAGACATGATACCCGAGTTCGACGGAACCTCGAGTAAATTACAAGAATTCTTAAGCGCCGCGTCATATGCAATAAAAAACATAAATCCTATGGAAGAAGGAACGTTGTTAGAAGCAGTGCTATGCACAAAGCTAAAAGGAAGAGCGATGATAGATTTTCAAACGCGAAAGATAAGAGATTTCGCACAACTAAAGAAGGAATTAGAAGTTTGCTATTTGAGCCGCAAAAGCACAACACACTTACAACTAGAGTTTAATACACTCAAGCAAAAACCCGGAGAAAATGCAAGAGCATTCGGATTAAGAGCCGATAAGCTAGCGATGGAGCTATACGACTCCATGATAGAGGGAAGAAATCACACCATAGAAAGCAAGCGAACTATATTAGAAACGATTCAACAACAGGCATTACAGAATTTTCAATTAGGATTGAGAGACGAAATCAAGTTACTTGTCCGAGCTCAGCATTTCGCAACATTGCAAGAAGCGATTGCCGGAGCGAGCGCCGAGGAAAAAGTAAACGGGCCGAGTGGAATTCCGCCGCGTCCCAAAAATAATTATGCGTACTCGCCGCAACCGCGCGATAACCGATCGATATTACAATGCCAAAAATGCGGAAAATACGGGCACCTCGGAAGGGAATGTCGTACCAATAGATATGCGAACCGTTTCTCCTTACCGAAACCCGATAGGACACCCCGCGTAAACGCGATAGATAAAGTCTGCAATTACTGCAAGAAGGCAGGACACATGCGCGAAGAATGTTGGTTGTTAAATGGTCGACCAAATAAAGAAAGAACAAATCACAACAAACCTAATAATCCGCGAGGACAAAATAAAAATTTTCACCCGAAAACGAATGGCCCGAGAAAAAAGGACAGTAATTCAGCCGCGAATAGCGATGAGGAAGATAAAGAGGACACAAAGCAGCGCCGACCGGCGTTAGAGTATCAGGTGTCACACCTGACGAACAAGCCGCGAAAGTATGCAGGGCTGGACTTAATCACTCTGCCCATGTAAAAAGCGAAGCGCGAAAAAATAAATTTACTGTTCGATACCGGAGCGGCCGTATCAATAATAAAAGTAAAACATTTGAAAGGCGAAACAATGATAGAAGAGGATAAAATGGCCCTTACAGGAGTAACAGGTCATAAAGCCCATACGATTGGAAAATTTACAGCAACTATCGACTTGAAAGATAGAAAGATCAAGCACACGATATATGTCGTCAAGGATGATTTTCCGATAGAATACGACGGAATACTAGGCGTAGATTTTATAAAGAAACATCGAGCGTCATATAGTTACGAGTCGAGCACAATACGCATAGGGAATAGCACATTAAAATTATATCCGTATAAGAGAATGGTTTTGAAACCGCGAAGCGAGACAATAGTGCAAGTCGCGACCGATAAAAATTCACTAGGAATAATACAGGCAGAAAAGACAATGCCAGGAGTGTTCATAGAAAATTGCCTAGTGATGCTAGAAAACTTTCTATGTCCGGCAAGCATACTAAATACGACGGAGAAGACAGTCGAAATGCTAATGCCGCAAGTAACATTAGAAGAGTTAGAGCAAGAAGAAGCAAAAGAGATAGAAATAAACCAAGTAGACAAGGCAGAAGAAACAATGCCGCGTAGCGAAAAAGTCAAAAAATTGATACGCACGCAACACTTAAACGAAGAAGAAAAGAAAACCATTATGGAAATTTGCAGAGATTACAGCGATGTATTGCATGTGGAAGGAGAACCACTGACATGCACTGATATCGTCGCGCATAAGATTACCACGAAGGCGGGCAGCGTACCGGTCAACGTCCGACCGTACCGTTTGCCAGAAAAGCACAAGGAAGAAGTGAATAGACAAGTGAAAGAGATGTTGAAAAACGGAATTATTAGACCTAGCACAAGCCCGTGGAATGCGCCGTTGCTAGTAGTACCGAAGAAAAAAGACGCATCAGAAAAATTAAAACTGAGAGTGGTAATAGATTTTCGGTTTGTGAACAACCTAACGGAGGGAGATTCCTTCCCATTGCCAAACATAACCGATATCCTAGATCAACTGGGAAAAGCAAAATATTTTACCACGCTAGACCTCGCCTCGGGATATCATCAAATCCCGATGGAAGAAGAAGATAAAGAAAAAACTGCGTTCTCGACACAATACGGACATTACGAGTATAATCGAATGCCTTTTGGATTTAAAAATGCCCCAGCGACATTTCAACGAGCAATAATAGCCGTTTTAGCAGGACTAGTAGGATTACAATGCTTAGTCTATTTAGACGATATAATAGTATACGGAGCAAGTTTACAAGAGCACAATAAGAGATTAATTGAAGTGCTAAAAAGACTGAGAAACTATAATTTGAAATTACAGCCCGATAAATGCGAATTCCTTCGGAAAGAAGTGACGTATCTTGGACATGTAATAACAGAAAACGGAATCTTGCCAGACCCTTCAAAATTAGAAGCAGTAAAAAGCTTCCCGAGACCAACAAAGGTAAAGGACATCCAGGCTTTCGTAGGATTAGCCGGATATTATCGAAGATTTATTAAAGATTTTTCAGCAATCGCCAAGCCACTCACAAAAATGAC
>NW_020222867.1:0-1577 GCF_003070985.1 Temnothorax curvispinosus
GTGTGAGGTAGATTCGGATCACCAATCAGTAGCAGTACGGGTGAACAAAGGGGGTAGTGATGAGAGGAGAAGGACAATAGCGGAGGAAGAGAGGTGAGTGGAAAAGACGGACTGGTCGGAAGAGGCAAGAGAAGAGTTTAGAAGAAGAACGGAGGAGGTAGAAATAGGTAGGTTGGGGCAATAGATAAAAAGATCGAAAAGTTGACAAAAAGAATTAAGATAAAAGAAAGAATGAGAAGAGTAAAAATAGGGGCAGAAGAAAAGGGAGGATAGTGAGATGGGGACTGTAGGAAAAAGAGGAAAGAGGTAGAAAAGTTATTGAGAGACTGGAAAAGAGAAAGAAAATATAAAGATTATAGGAGATTATAAGAGAAGAAAGAAGGAATATAAGGAAATGTGTGAGAGAAAAAAGGAAAAAAAAGAAATCTGCTGGAAGAGGTAAAAGAGGCGAGAACAGAGAAGCAGGTGTGGAAAGTAATAAAGAAAGAAAGTAGAAGAAGAGTATAAATTAATAAGGAGATAACAATAGAGGAGTGGGATGAATACTTAAGGGAGATGTTAGAAGGAACGGAATACAAACGAAGGTTAGAAGAAGGAGAGGAGAGAGAGCAGGGGGCGGAGAAGGAAGTAGAGAAAGGAGAGGGGATAGGATGGGAAGAGGTAGAGAGAGTGCTGATAAGGCTGAAAGAAAGTAAAGCGGCGGGAGAGGACGAGATAGGAAATAAATGTATATCCATAAATGTATATCCATAAATGTATATCCATAAACTATTATTTCAATTATCATTTCCTTACTTGCCGACATTGTGATATTTTAAGTGTATTAATTATATAATGAGCGACAAATTTATTAAAATTTGAAAATTTCAAAGGAATTAGAGAGAGTGCTGTTATACTACATATTTAATTTTTAGAATAATCTGTATTTATGTTTTCTATTACTATTAATTAATATTATCTTTAAAATTAAAAAGATCAAAACTATTATTATTAGTTGTACCTATAATACACATAGTACATATATTATGTAAGAGAAAGAGGGAAAAAGTGACGAATTGTTAATTTCTCTAAATTAATAACAGATAACGAATCGATGCTAAACGTTAAAGGCGTTAGATAATAATGAAAAATTTACTTGCAGTTTGATTTCAATCTGTTTACAAAAACATATAATAGGGTAACTCCGGTATATATGCCACAGCTAAGGGAAACTTAATTTATCGAGTACTATTTACTATGCTTAAGGCAAATGAATTATACTAATAAAAACTTTATACTGTTTACTACTAGAAACATAAAATATTGATTCTTTGTATTTAATAAAAAAAAACTTAGAAACACTTGCATTTTCGCCATATATTTTAGAAGGGTGGATTTTATGACATTCATGGGTAAAATGTAAGCCTTATAAAAAGTTACAAATAATGTTTATAAATAAGGCAATAAAATGTAATAATAAGTTATAAAATGTGTGTAAGAAGTTTATTAAAATGTAAGAATGGTAAACAAATTAATAAACTAAAAAATTAAAAAAAAAAATAGAAGAACGATAGGTGCATTAAAGATTATTGTTATAC
>NW_020222868.1:0-1354 GCF_003070985.1 Temnothorax curvispinosus
TCTATATTACTTGATACACCGGCGATCCTTTGTTCCTATGTTAGTCTGACACAGAATATCGTAGAGGAAGCTCTACTCGATTAACTGTCGGAATTATCTCTCTTGTTTTATTCATCCTGGCTACTTATGTAAGTGTCTATCATAAATTATTATTTTTATCTTAATATCGCATTGACAAATTACGATTTCAATTTTAGTACAATATTCTATATAGTAGGCATTAACAACAAGTGGGGATTTACTTTTGTCATCACCGCGTGTTTACAATTCTTCGAAGATTAATTTTAAATTTGCGGACCTTAGTTTTCGTTCATTCCAACGACGAAAATAATCACAACATTTTGTTGAGTTTTTACTGAATTTTATTGTAACTTACATATCGTTTTAATTCTCGATTATTATACTTACGCAATTAAGTCCGACATTTAATCACAGCTAATTCTATTTAACTGTTTTGACGTAATGTGTTCGATTGTTACGTGTATGTATTATAAACTCTTGTAACGGCTGAGGCCGCACGGCCCGATCACACGTGGGCATCGTATACAAATTGTCGAACCGGGGAAAGATTGCCAAATCCGCGGTATCCGAGACCGCGGCTAACAGTCGCTCGAACAACGCTAACTCATATAGATCGATTGCTCTGAGTTCGCCCAGTAATAACGCATACTTGTCGCATTTATTCATATATTATATATTAAAACGTGGAGTGCCTCCGAGAAGGATTGAAATCCGAAGCGCATAAACTATACAACGCGATTATTCTAATTTGACAAGTGTCCTCCGTTTGTGGTACGCGCGACCGGTGCGCATCGCGCTCAACGTTGTACTCCTATCATTATCATAAAATTCTTGTTACCAGCATTTCGCATTGTACGTTCAATGGTACAACATTACGTTTATGTATTTTATTAGATTATTATAAAAGTACTATGTTAATATCAATTTATTTTGTTATTGCTTTGACATCTTCTCAATTTTATATATTGTTTGACATGTAATTTGATCAAATTTATTCTTTTGCGTTTCACGAAGATTAACACGCAAACACGCATTTATATTACAACATTATAATATAATCACTTTTTTTTTGTTTAAACTAACATAATCCTTTGATTTGTTTTCGAAAGTTAGCCGCTTAATTTTCACTTTTAGCTTTACTTCTATCAAGCGTAGAGTTTACCTGTTAATTTATATTTAACATAATATGTATTTAAATAATGAGTAATAAAGGAAGGGGTTATCAAAAATTCATACTTTGTCCGAAATATCGGAAATTAATATTTTGTTTGCAATTTCATTTTCAGTACTATTATCACCTTGGGCACGATTTTGAGGATTATCAGGGACAGAA
>NW_020222869.1:0-3838 GCF_003070985.1 Temnothorax curvispinosus
TCGGTAACTCATCTCCTATGGTAAAAAGTTGGTGCATCCATTAAGATGTATATGCATGTAATATGCATGACATGTAAAATGTTTTTTTATGATATAAAGTAATAATATTAATTAATGAAAATGGAATTGAAAGATTTTTCCTTGTTTTACACCTCGACCTCTTTGCTCCTTTCTTCCCCCCCCCCTCCCAACCACTATTTTATACATTATATTTTAGTTTTGAAAATAGTGCATTGCAAATTAGATCGCAATTTGAACTGAGGTGATTACGTCGCAAAGTGTTAAACTCAGATAGGTTTTGCTTTGCAATGTACTATTTTCAAAATAAATATATAACAATAGATAAAAAGTAAATTATATTATCGAGCTTGCATATAAAAGAACAAGAAATATTTTATAAAGTATACTTCCTATAATATGGTTGAGGTCACTTTGCGACGCGATCAACTCATTTTAAATTGCGATTTACTCGAATTATTAATTCGTGTTGTTTATTACTAATTAACATTCTAATATTATATAACATTGTAAGCACGCGGTGACTTACCAACGAGAGAATCCTAACGTCGTATTTACAAGAGCTGACAAAGGGAACGTGTCACAGTGGCATTAAACAAAGATGAATATATTCATAAAATAGAAGCATTATTAAGTGATAATGAGACGTATTCCATAGTTAAGAAAAATCCATCCGTGACAATTGAGAAAGAGCTGAATAACCTTCTAAAAAAGTGGTTGAAGAAAGAGTATATCTCTCCAAGAGAATGAAGAGAATTATTCTATGCACTCCAGTGATTCAAATCTTATTCCTAAAGCATATGGCCTTCCAAAAATGTATAAAGAAAATGTACCATTTAGAATAATTGTTTCGTCTATTAATACGGCTCTTTATCCTTTGGCTTTCTTTTTACAAACGATTTTGGCCAATAGCCTTCCTGAAGCAAAAAGCCACGTGAATAATATTTTTGAGCTGTGCATTAACCTTTCGAACTTAACGTTGAATGACTCTGAGATATTGGTTTCCTTTGACGTGGTCGTTTCGTTATTCACGAATGTCCCTACAGAATTGGTGATTGAGGGCATAACAAAAAGGTGGAAATTCATAAAACGAAAAACAAAATTACCGCTAAAGGAATTTGTTACACCCATGGAATTTGTTTTTCATCCACATTTTTTGTATTTAATAACAAGATTTATAAACAAACATTTGAGTCTCCAATGGGCTCTCCTCTGTCACCTTTATCGGCTGACATTGTCATGGAGGATCTGAAGGATGAGATTCTGAACATCTTGAGCACATTGGATATCCGACCATCTTTTTTATCGCCGTTATGTTGACGACATCATAATGGCGGTCCGGAGGGAGAATGTTCTTGACATATTTAATAGATTTAATAATTACCATGATTATAGAATCAAATTCACTATTGAATACGAGGAAAATAGAAGCATTAGTTTTTTGGACGTAAAATTGATTGTAAAGAATAACATTGATTGTTACTGATTGGTTCCACAAAAAAACGTTTTCGGGAAGATTTTTGTCGTTTTATTCTAATCATCCCATACAACACAAACTCCAGGACTATATATAGTTTGGTAGATAAAATAGAGCAATCAAGTTATCCCATCCAAATTTTTACGAAAAAAATTTAGTGTTTATTATAACAATTTGATTGAGAACGGCTACCTTATGGATTTAAAATTCACCCATATCAATCGGAGATTGAAAAAACTTATCAACCAATCTTTGAACGGTAGCACAGAAGAAACAGAAACACAACAAAAAAAGAATTTTATTGTTCTTTCATATATCAAATCAATCTCGGAATTAATTGCCTTGAAAGTAGATAAATCATGCATATCCATGGGGTACCGTATCTTGAACAAACTTAGTAGTATCATCAGGGTCCAAAAAGACAAGAACTCGTTGTTTATAAACAATAACGTAATATACAAGATTGATTGCAAAAATTGCGATGCATCGTACGTGGGCCAGACGAAAAGAAAGCTTCAGACTAGAATTAGAGAACATAAGTATAACATCAGACTGGATGAATCCAAGCATTCGGTGATAACAGATCATATTTTAAATTATAATCACACCTTTGACTGGGATAATACATGTATCTTAGATCATGAACCGAATTATCAAAAAACGAATGATCTTTGAAATGATACATATCAAAGAGCAAACAAACGGGATTAACTCTAACAAAGACACCAAATTATTGGACGAAATTTATTTTGATGTTTTAAACGAACTTTCCACGGTCAGGTAATTGCAAACATTCTTTGTCCTCGTGCCAAGTTCATTCCTCTCTCAGTTCACAATGATTCTTCGCGCAGATCAGACGTTTTATACCGATGCCATATAATTATTGCCTGTCATGGTTCCCGTCATCTCTGAACACTTATGTAAGTGTCTCGGTTTTAATTTTAATTTATTTTATTGAGTCGATATTATATCATCTTATCTAAATACATTTATTTAGTTGCCACTAAGTTGGTCCAGAAATGTATGGTGCCTTTTGAAATTGTGGACTTGCATGGGTCTCCACGGGACGATGATACTTAATAAAAACGGAAATTTAACTGGAGCATGATTGACTTGCGAAGAAAGCGTTCTACAATGTTTAAGTTTTTTGACTTTGTGATTGCGGTACTTCTCCATGTTTGATTGATTGCGATTTGACCCCGATATATGTTATTAATTATTTGCTTAATTGACAATTCTGATGAAGTCCGAGTATGGTACGAAACGTCAATTTAATAAATCTTGATACAAGTTAGTTAAAATTTTTGTAACATCGATTAATGCTCGTATACTGGTCCTACTACTCATAAAACATTGTTTTACTTTCAGATTTAATAAATAATTTCTTTTATTATATTGATATTAATCTATGTACGTAGAGTTGTTTATTGTTACAAAGAGATTAGAGTTGACATGTCTGAAGGGCGAATCACTTTAAACAAAGAGGCGTGGCTAGCGTTAAATCAACGCCATTATATTGCAGCAGTTAACGTATGTACAGTGGAGGTTTTAGTGAGTAGAAATCTCACACTACCCTGAAAAACCGGAGTGTCTTTCGAAGGTTACCTCCACTTAAAAAAAAAAAAAAAAGCCATCCCAGTAAACACAATGTAACATAACATCAATGATCATCGTTATAATGTTCATAGTTTTGCATGCAATTTTTTTTATATACAATTTTTTTTATATTATCTGGTACATCTTTTTTTCTAATTACACTGATTGCTAATATATCTTTTAATATGCATAAAAATATATTTTTAAATTCTTAGTGCTTCTGCATGATAGTGCAATAATTTCAGATTTTTTGCCATCACCTATTACTTCAGACTATCAATTTAGGATCCATGACAGAACGTCAAAAAAAAATATCCCACGACAGAACATCCCGCGACAATATGTCCAAAAAAATAATATCCCCGTGACAAAATTTCCTGCGACAGGACGTCCACGCGAAACCAGGAGCCACATGGGTTCATAACTTTCCACGCGTGGAAAGCCTACGCATGTACTTTGAAGGCATACTATGTGTGCAGTTTAACCATAGTGAAGCCCCCCGCAGGGGGGCGGAACCTACCACCTCCATACCACAATAAACGACAGGACTGCATAATCATTTTCACCACAAAGCAGAATTTAAAATTTCTACAAAATTGCAACCAATGGCACGCTGATGGCTTCGCGTGGACAGTGTATGCGTGAATTATTTCGGGACTACCACACCTCCCCCGAAAGCACGGGGGGGGGTGTGCGTGAACCTCGGTTCGCGTGGAAAGTGTATGCGTGAACTATTTCGGGACTACC
>NW_020222870.1:0-2207 GCF_003070985.1 Temnothorax curvispinosus
AGTCGTTCGATCGACGCGCGACAATTTTTTTTATTCACCTCGCGTTCGACCTGCGATTCGCGATTCGCGATAATTTATGTAACGCGCGTTCGAATTCGGCGTCGCGGTCGCTCTCGTCGTTTCCCAATTTGGTCTCGTCTCGCGGTTTTCCTCCTTTCGTCCCGCCCGACCCCGACGCGACGCGTCGAGAGAGAGAACGAGCGAGACGACTCGTCTCTTCGTTCGCGACAATTTTTCATTTACCTCGCGTTCGACCCGCGATTCGCGATTCGCGATAATTTATGTAACGCGCGTTCGAACTCGGCATCGCGATCGCCGCGACCGCGGGGGGTAAGCGCGGTCAGACGACTCGTCTCTTCGTTCGCGATAATTTTTTTATTCACCTCGCGTTCGACCTGTAATTTATGATTCGCGATAATATATGTAACGCGCGTTCGAACTCGGCGTTGCGATCGCGGAGATGGGTATACGGATTTGGGAAAAAAGGGGGAAACGGAGAGAGTGCACAGATGAGATAAGCATATAATTTTTTTTTTATTCAAAAAATAATACAAGCGCGTTTACATTGTTTCGCTCGCGCGAATATATGCATTTCGTAGACGCGACATCGTTATAAGGAGTCGAAACATAGCGCGGCTATCTCGCAGTCGACGATGTTGTCAGGATCGAAGAAACCGCTCTTCTGTATCTCAGGCTGAATCGAAGTTTCCATTTTCATCGCGGCGGCGGCTATCTCCCGATAGCGCAAAAACTTAGCGTCGACCTCCTCGGTCGCCGCGCTCAGCGCACGGATGACGCGATCCACGCAAAATTGGAGATTGTACAGCTTGAGCAGGGTTGTGCGCACCATCGCCACGCGAGCCAGGTTGGGTAGCTCTATACGTACGATCGGCCCGTTGTTGATCACTCCGAATCGCATTGTCATCCCTCCGATCGACATCGGCGAGGGGGGGGGTGAGTTACGTCGGAAAGAGCGCGTTCCATGCACGACAATACGTCGCGTTTGCGCTCGATCAGTCCTTTCCACATGTCGAGCGTCAGGGAGATTTCCCTTCCTTGTTTGTCCCCCAGGGCGATATCCACGTACGAAGGCGTGGTATGAAGACTGTACCACGATGTCTTGATCGTGATACCTATGGCTATGTACTTGTAGCCAGTCGTCGTCAGCAGATAACGCGTCGTCAGAATGCGCATAGGAGGCAATTCGACGGGAAAGTTGGAACGAAACTCCTGATGATGACGACGACGATCGTCCTCGACGGGCGCGTCGGTTGGAGGATGAGAGCTGCGACGCGATTCCTGGCGACGAGGAAGATAATGGCGATCGTCCATCAAACTGATCCTCCGTCTTTTATTGCCGTTGTCGTTCGCCTCCGAATCCGCCGTCTCCGTAGGAGAAATACTCCTCGGCGCGGGTCGATCGGCCAACGTCGAGAACATTTCGCGCCGTTAACCAAAATGTTCCTTTCCGCCGGTAACCGTTCCTTTCTGATTTTTTTTCCGACGCGTCGTATTCGGCCGACGACGCGACACTGATGCCTTGGAAGGGACACGTCGGTATAAGTAGGAAAGATTTGACTTATGTCGCGCGTGGCGCGGTGTGGAAAATTTGCGCGGTAGTCTACTTCCTTCGGCGGATGCGGAAATCGGAGAGCCGAACTCCGGTGTCGTCATCGTTCCAATAATCGCTCGCCGACGTTAGCGAGTTATCGTTGAGGCGTACGATTCGATCGAGGAGATCGCGCAACTGCTGCAGCAGTTCGGCCTTAGGGCAGACGATATTCAATATCCGCAGATCGAATTTACCGGCCGACGAGACGGTCCTCGTAAATTCGTTGAATTTGTAGAACTGCGACCGAGTGGTGAAGTACAGATTGCCGTCGATGTAGCGAAATATCGACGTCACGCCTTTCGGTATTCCGGGAAACGTCGCCTCGAGGGGCGTGAATTTGGCGACTCTCTTGTCCTGGTCGCATTCGTCTATCTCGCCCACCGCGTTACCGTTGAACACCACGTAGAAACGTCCTCTGTGGGTGTTCACCACTCCGTTGATCAGCGCGTTTTCGGGAAATCCGAGTTCTTGCAGGGTCTTCGACCAACCTGGCCGCAGACTAAATTCCGGATATTGAACCAAGTATATCAAATTATCTACGAACACCGTGAGATCGCCGGACGGGGATTGATAGGCAGCGGTCACGCGCGTGTAA
>NW_020222871.1:0-3316 GCF_003070985.1 Temnothorax curvispinosus
TACATTATTGATCTACTTTCTAAATTGACCTTGACCTAGATCGCCGAGTCCGCAAACGCCGGCACGCGCCCCGTCTATCCGTAAAATTCCTCAGAAATCGCTCCTGTTACGCGGGAAACATTATGAGCAAGGAGGGTGCAGTAGATATTCGAGCAGTGGCACGTCTACCCCCACTTATTACCCATCACCGTCGGAACGGCGCGGCGCGGCGCTGCGGCGCGCGGCGGCCACGGCGCGGATGCCCAGCCTACAGCCAATCAGAGCGCTAGCAGGTATGCATAGAAGGGGCAGTAGGCTCTCGCGCTCTGGCCAATAGCAGCGTGACTAAGCGGAGGCAATGTGGGGAGGCAACACCCTCGTTTAGAATACCTCCGTCAACTTCCTTGCCTAACATGTTATGCTGATACCTTTGCCGATTTAAACGGTGTTTTCGACACCAAGAATTTCCGCCATTTTCGCTTAATCTCTTATCCTAATACGTACTTCCAACTATTTTTATGATCTTTTGTGCATCTCTACGATACGTGAACAAATTCTTCTATTGTTTAATTTTAACCTAACATAAAAATATGAAACTTTTGTAATTATTATTATTATTATTATTATTATATTTATTAATTATATTTGCTTAAATTACAAATAATTGACGCGTATGTGGCACGCAATAACGCTCCAATTCATTTTTCACGCTAAACATGACACCATAGCGAATTGAGAAGACCCGTAATATACGCAAAACAGCTGTTTTTCGCAAAACAGCAAGATATTAACTTACATTACTTTGCTAAAAAATTTCTAATTATTTAATAAAGATTAAAAAGTTCGTGAAACAATAAGCGTTGTGTCAACGTATATTTTTTGAAACTTGTTTAGTATCGGGCGACGGCATTCGTCGCTCTTTTCTCTCGTTGCCGCGTTGGCTACAATTATGAAACAATATTCTAGAACCTTTTATCATTTAACCTTGTTCGATAAAGCATGCCTCACATTAAAGGACATATAACAATGATAAAATTAACGTATTTCTCGAGATTCCTCTTGTGTCATTCGTCGTATGTACATATCTCGGACCTTTTGTCTTCCCGAGCGCCGCCCGACGGCACTCGACCTTAATACCTTTTTCTTGTTACCTAGCATTATGCAACGATTTTCTAAAACTTTTTATCGTTTAATGTTGTTCGAAAGAGCAATGTATTTTTCGAAATTTGTTTAGTGTTGTTTGTCACATTTTGACGCTCTCGATTTTCTCGCCGAACGAACAGCAACGGCATATGCGTAGCTCCTTCTTCTCGTTGGCTAGCATTATGCAACAGCATTGTATAACTCTTTATCGTCTAATCTTGTTCGAGAGAGCATACTTCGCATTAAAGGATACATAGCAATGATAAGATAAATGTATAATATTTCTCGAGATTTGTTTAGGTGTCATTTGTCACACTTCGGATCGTCTATCTTCGCGCCAAGCGCGAGCGACAGCATTCGTATAGTTTCCTTTTCTTCGTTGGCTATAGTATTATGCAAAGGCATTTTATAACTCTTTATCGTTCAATCTTGTTCGAGAGAGCATGCCTCACATTAAGGACGTTCTCTCGTCCTTATACTAGAGAAAATCGATTTTCTTAGGATTTTCTTGAAACTGTGAATATACGTTAATTTAGGTGTGCTTTATGCGTGGTATAAATTTCAGTACCTCTTCCTCATAACCTCTTCTATAAAAAATCAAGATAATGAGCCTCAAAGTTTCAACTTTTACTAATGAAAAGGTTTCATTAGAGAAAAGGTTTCGGAAGAGGTACTGAAATTTATACCACGTATAAAGCACATCTAAATTAAAACGTATATTCACAGTTTCAAGAAAATCCTAAGAAAATCGGTTTTCTCTAGTATAAGGACGAGAGAACGTCCTTAAAGGACACATAACGATGATAAGATGAATGTATTTATCGAGATTTGTTTAGATGTCTTTTGTCACATTTCGGACCGTCTACCTTCTCGCCGAGCACCGCGAGCGACGAGATTCGCAGCTTCCGAAAATATTGTATATAAGCAGCATTTATACACACAAGAGAGCTCTAAGGTACTGTAATATAGGATATAGCTTATATTATAGCTATATTGCGTGTACTCAATCTTACTGTTACACATATCCATATGTATTTATAACACGTATACATATCAATTGTACATGTATTCCTGCAAGATATATATTTTATCTAAAAAGTAGGTATTACTTTTTTAATTTGTGCTTGAAGATTTGTTAATCTCATTGAAGCAGTGTTCAGCCAAATGTTCCTTATATGTATAATAACGGGTTTCAATATGCTTATCATCAGTATAACAGGTGTTACGGTATGTTATAGCTTCACTCATCCAAATTATAATAATATATGATGATAATGTTCTATTTTCTATTTCGTTCGGTAGCGTACGTTGAATGTAATTATTAATAAGGAAAAACTCTGATTAATTGCTTCAACATCTATGTAATTCAAAGATTAGTAAAAAATAAAAATATTTTAATGAACAATTTAGTAATATTAATTAAAAATGGATGTGTAAATTTAAAATTAAAATTTTACTTATTCCTTTGTAATTACAATGTTAAATGTTTTTAAGGCAGTCACAAATATGGATAACCCCAAAGAGTTTTTAAGACAAATAACATTTTCATGTGCATTGTTAGTACATCTATTTTTCGTCTAACAGACCATAGCACATATATATTCACATCAGTTTGTACAAACATTTTGGTATTATAAGAAAACCTTTAATGTGATCTCGTGGAGTATATATCTAAAATATTCATAAAATATATATAAGAAAAAATTTAAAGCAGAGAATACACTTTGTAAATATATATAGCGAATCGATGAGTTTACAAAAATTTTTGTATTAAATTCTAATTAAGTATCCAATAAAACGAGTCAATCTTTCTTGCTTATTTTCAAACTAAATAAAAGAGGAACAAAATTCTACTTAACTGAAAATAAATTCTACATTGCTCCGAGAATGATCTTAAATACAAGTCATTGTATTTTATTTGCAGAATGAACGTAGCATGGTATCAAACTTAATCTCGAACAAGAAAAATTTTAATTTTTATGATAATGAAAACACAAGAACCTTATGTATTAACAGCAGGAAAAATGGATTTGTTATATCCATAGATATAATTAACTTTCTCTGTACGTGTACGGTAAGTCATATTATATATAGCATATGCATATATTATATACGAATATGTATGTGTGTGTGTATATTATATATATATATATATATATATATATATATATATATATATATATATATATATATA
>NW_020222871.1:3326-4005 GCF_003070985.1 Temnothorax curvispinosus
ATATATATATATATATATATATATATATATATATATATATATATATAGTGACGTGACATTTGTCGCGTCCTCCGCCCAGACGGTAGCTCGGGTCGAGGGGAAGGTCGGGGATGGCGCCTCGACTCGGGTCGAGGAAGGGCTGTCTGCGTTGACTAACCTTTTTAGTTAAGTTCCGTAGGAATGACAGGTAGTGCCGGAGCGGGGGATCACCGACCACATGTAACGACGAGAGTCACGACGAGGGAAACACGGGCGCTCTGGAGAATGGGCGGGAAACCGCGAGGGGCCCATGCACATACAGCAGCCAAATCAAACGGGCCGCGGGAAAATGGCAGAAATCGTTTGCAACGTCGCGAACAGGGCGACACACACGACCAATCGGCGGGGCGGAAGAACCGCGAGCTTGAGGGCGCGCGTGTGCGGGGGCCCGGCGTAGTCCCGCCGAACCGACCACTCCTCACTGTCGAATCAGCCGCTGACGAGGAGCTACCCCAGGACGAGCGCCTCGACGCCGCCGAGTAGCAGCGAGCAACCAGAACTGTAAGATCTCCACTCCGGTGCTACCAAGTATATAATTGAGGGCTCGATCTCGGTCGCGACCCGGCGCAAGTAAACGTCTATATTGATTCGATTACCGTGTAAATCGGCCTGATTACTTACTGCAATTAGATACCGGCTT
>NW_020222872.1:0-4232 GCF_003070985.1 Temnothorax curvispinosus
AATATAATTTATTTGTTTATAACAATCATGTTTGAAAAAATGCTAATGAGATAATTATTATTTTAGCGTGATAATGTTTCTCAGGCATAAAAGGTTATGTTCTTATGAATAATCTATTTTTAATTAATTCATTTATATTTTATTTTAATTTTCTGAGTTTATTTTTATGGAACATGTATTTATTTGTGTGTTGAATTGAATTTGTATTGCATAAAAGATCTCATAAAGCTTGTAATATTCATTTACGATCAATTTTAGTAATTCTGGGGAATTTTAACAAACAATTGTCCAAAAGTTTATAGTGTGATTCATGCAAATGGGGCTTAAGCTTGAAAGGGTACCTTAAGGCAGCCATGTTCTCTAGGCTTATGTCTACTACTTTAAGAACGCGTGTTCGCATCAGCTGAGTGTGTGTTGTGACAGTTATTTTAAAGAAAGATTGTTATATTATATTATAATGTTGTTTTCAGATGTTGGGGACTTCTAGCAATAAAGGTAGAAAATCGAAAAATTTATGCGGATGGAATATAGCTGTGATTATACCGTCAGACGTGACATCTCCCTCCTTAGGGAAGTTCGGTCCCCGAACTTTTATTAGTAAGTATAATTTTATGGTTATGTCGTTTAGAGTATGATTATATTTATAGATAATTAATTATTTATGTGATTTTTATTACAGGATTCTAAAATGTGCTCGGCAGTGTAAGAGCTGTGTTGCTACAGTTGGATTTATCTAAATCGAGGTAATAGTTCTATTGACAAAACATTTGTTTAGCAATGTGCTTAAGTAGTTCTATAGATTTGATTAGTAATATATTTTCTTCTTCTCTTCTCTCTCTCTTTTTTTTTATTTATTTTATTGGGTATATACACATGTATATTTGTACTTGCATACATATATAGACGCGCATATTTGTTTTCAGTGTTCATTCCTTATGTTACTTATTAGGACATTTGTTAATATAGGTTATTCTTATTTTGTTATAGGGCTGGTTATCTATACTGTCACCGTGATTTCGTTGGATGGATATGATAAGGATAAATTAAAAGTAAGTTAAAGCTATGTTTCTATCGTTACTACATTTATTCATATAAGTTTTAGTCTCTCCCCTTTTTTTTTTATTTTTATTATTTTTGTTTAAATATATTCAAGTATTTGCCGCGTGTTCTTTCCTTAGCTTCGTCTAAATCCAGGCGATAAGCAAGATTACGTAGTCTTTTTACTTCTAGCATAAGGCTTGTCGTTGACATTTTGCTTAGCTCTGTAAGGATAATTATTTATTGATTATATATAACGGTTTTATCTTATAAGAGTGCAGTAATTAATATATTTCATTATTGTTATAGGTGATAGGAGGTAATAGTGAGCTGAGACTGAATTAATAAGGATAAAGGATAAGTATTTCAATTTTATTTTATATTCTTATGAATATATATATATATATATATGTATATGAATGAGAATATTAATGTATTTTCTTTCATTTTATTTCAGGCAAGGAATAGGTACGAAATTATCCTGGATGGGCTTGTTTTACGAGTGTGAATATGAATACGTTATAACAGTAATCTTATAATTAGTAAAGCATTTAAGTTATTTGCATTTTAAGGTTGACTAAATATATGTGTTTTTCTATTTTCTATTATATACGTGTGTCAGCGTACTCTTTCCCCTTTTCTATGCATGTATATTAAAGTTAGAATATAGAATTAAGATTATATTCTACTGATTGCTACGATTTAATTTTCAAAGTACTTATTCTAAGGAAATTAAGGTCCTCCACCGTGCTCATTAAGTATAATCATAGGTTAATGTATAAAATTAATATTTTATTTCGATCCCTTCACCATGTACATAATAAAAATGTTAGTATTAGGTTAATATTAGTCTTATAGTAAGGTCGCTCGCTAATGTTTATTTTATTATTTTGAGTAATGCTAACGCTAATATAAAGGTGCTAAATAATAAGACAGTTCCCTGTAAGCAGTACACTAAAAAGAAAATCAAGTGGTAATTTATAAAGTTAAATATAAGTATATAACGCAAAATAATCGATAAGCATGTTTAAAAGTATAATATGTAGGTTATATAAGATATAGTAGCATTAAATCTTTTAGCAAATGTTTTGTATCGTTTATTGCTTAACGTGTTCCTCGTGGAAGAACCGCTTCACATAAAACTTGATAGGTTAAGTGTTCGGTACGTCCGCGTAAATCTATTATAGTAGTACGGCACTCGTGACAATCAATCGCGCGTTTAGTTTTTATTAATAACTTGTAACATCGTCCACAGTGTAGAGTTGTATGGACGAAAGTTCGCGAGATAAGGTGTAGCTGTCGCCATACGGCGTTCGGTCTGTTATAAATGCAAAATGTGTGCTCGCTTGTCGCACAATCCGCACACAACGCGAGTTCGGCCGCGACTTGCGCATACCACGCGGAATGACATATAAAGTCATAAGCCGGTCGTACCAGTGGATCTGAATAATCGCGGTAATAAATCGGTATTGATAGTGGCGGTTGTGTAGGAGGGGGTGGCGAGCCCTGCGGTATGGGAAGCATAGGGCGCTCACCTATTAAATGATGTCGGTTTGCAGGTTCACCCAGGTGATCGTATGATCCACATTGTCCTCCCAATGCAAGTGGGCTGCTTAGCGATGTACTCAGGCCGCTCAAAGAATGCGACCCACGGCTGCTGCATGCTTCCGCTCGCGTTGAAGATGCCATTGCCACGTACTCGTGGCTCGTCTGCGTTGCCGGGATGTTGGCGTAACGAGGCGGAGGCCTGGAGACATCAGGCAGTCTGATGGTGCCTGTCACCTCGCTTCCCAGGCTGTCATCGTCGGGAGACTCGCGGTTAATTTCATCGAGCACGTCGTCGATTAAATCCTCCATTCCAGGGGTGAGAGCTGCTTCCACGGATGCCACTGACATTCGCGGCACCTCGTAGATGGTGTTCGCCGGTGTCGGCGGACGCTGAGCTCTGGTGAAGACCTCAGGATCTGTTGGTCCGGGCCAGTCACGGTCCATATTGGGATGGACGTCGACGCCAGGAGATCTGGTGTCGCGCTCCGGTGGTCCTCGCTGCATTGGAATTGGCGACCGCCGATACGACTGCGCTGCGCTGAGGTCCATAGGTACATTTTCGTCAATTCCCGGCATGGTTAGAATAATCCGGCGGAGTCGTCCCAATATCCTGTGCCAACGTTTATAATGATTGGTGGAATAGCTGCTCCTTCTCATCCTGTGAAGTGAGCACAAACCAAAGACTAAATTTTGGTACGAAGTCATGTGGTTTGGTCACTTACGAATTATTGCTGTACGTCTTCAAGTCGTCAGTGTGTCTCTGCTTCCTGTGCTTCTTCTTGTAGACTATACTGGATCGTTGCCGTTCTTAAGTCAGACTGTTCGGATTCGGGCTCGGTACTTCGGCTTTTATTCTCTACTGAGGAGCAAGGGGTAGGTCCCTTGGTTCCTTTGTTACGGTTGCATCGTGCATAAAGTAAATTCGCAGTACTGCTGATCCAAGAAGTCCTGCTTATCATCCAGACGATGACCACAAGTATTCCGAGAACACTCATGCCCCATCCTACTGCACTGTAGGTGATAAGTCTTTGTTCTTGCATCCGTCTATCCTTGATCTGGCGAGCCTTTTCAATGATGTCATCAAAAGTCGTTGATACGTGGCTATTATTCATCGTCCATAATTCGCTTGTCGCTTCTGCCAGGTCGATTTGATATTTTTCGCGGATAGGCTCGTACAATTGTAAAATGCTTAGGTTGTTCATTGGAGTATAATGCTGTACGAATTCTATAGAATGAACGGATGGATGGCTCATCGTAGTAGTCCCTGCTTTAATTTTACATCCTTGGCGTATGGAAATAATGCCAGAATTACTTATTTCTTCCTAGTTGCTTTGTTGGCATTCTATACGAATTATTTCTCGTTTTCTTGCAGTATATATCCAATTTCCGGGCGCAGTTAAGGCTTTCCAGTATGTTTCTCGTAGGTTTTGTAATACTATGTTGCAATATTCCATTTCTATATTCTTATTTAGTAAGAGTTGAATATTACAACTTGTCGCTTGCCGTATCTTTTTCAAAGGAAATATAGCTGGGCAGATAAATACGGTGCTGGACGATATACATTCTCGCAGTTCTCCTTCTCGGAACTCGTAGAAGCTATCAGTGTCCTCGCTTATTCCAATATGTTCTGCGTCAGATTTAATTAT
>NW_020222873.1:0-9451 GCF_003070985.1 Temnothorax curvispinosus
AATGCATTTGATTCTTTCGGAAAGTAAGCGTGGAATATTTCTAATTTTTTTTCCCATGTGTCACATTTATCCAGCTCTAAAACAAGCTACAAATAACAATATATTAGCATTTTGTGCAATTAATGAGAAACATGCTAAACTAAAAACACTGCAATATGAAATAGTACAATTTTCTAAATGTTGGCAAAATTTTTCGATATTTTCGTTTTTTTCATTACTAATTTCTAAAACTCCTTCCATAATCATTAATACTCGTTTATTATGTTCTCTATCTCTAAAATTATTGCTATTATTTAATTATCATTTTTATACGTCTTTGGATATAATAAAAAACATTACAATCGTTGCAAATTTATTATTAATTTTGCTTATTCAACGGTATAATCTGTAGTCTAATATATTTTACACACACACACACACACACACACACAACACAGTATATGAAATCTTAAAGAATATAATATTTATATTATGATGTTATAAGTTATTTTATGTGTATGATCTCATTTTATCCCGGTAAAAAATTTTTTATATAAAAACATTAAATATATATGTATAATCATATAATATTATATAAAATATTATATAAAATATGTCCATATATGTCCACGTGTGTCTATATATGTTATTTTTTCTCTTGTATAATCTCTGTTCGTATGTACATACAAGAAAAATAATAAGAAAAAGAATTAGAAAATAATTAAAAGGCTAATTTTTGCATTGTTTTTTAATTGTTTTTGCATTGTTCATTTATTTGCCTATATATAATTATATATAATCATATATAAATTTAATAATAGTGTATATAAAATATGATTATATATGAGCAAATTTTTCACATTTGCACTTATTTTATTTTTTTGTAAAAAGCAATGCAAAAATTATCCTTTTAATTATTTTCTAATTTTTTTTCTTATTATTTTTTTTGTACATACGAACAGAGATTATACAAGAGAAAGAAAAACATAGTATGGACATATATGGACATATTTTATGTAACATTTTATATAACATTATATGATTATATATATTTAGATATGTTTTTATATAAAAATTTTTTTACCGGGATTTAAATTTATTTAACCTTATATAAATTTAAATAAAATAAGATCATATATATAATATATTTTGCAATAAAAACTCAAAGTACATTTTCCATAATTTACTAACCATTTTCTGGTTAACTGCAGTGTACATTTCCAACAAAGAAAGTAATATCATATTTTGTAATTCATGTTGCGAAATGCAGGAAATAGATTGATTAATCCAAAATTTCTGTTGATCAGGGGCTCCATCTATCAGTATTAACCGTCCTGAGAAATCATTAGCTTCTAATAATCTTGCTAATTCGATGGCAATTAAGGATCCAAATGAATAACCCACTATTAAAAATTCCTTCTGATCTTTCATTTTCTTTAATATGTGCTAAGAAAATAAATATGAATGTATATATAAGCTATAGTAATATATAAAAGACTTGTAGTTGTTAGATATTACTTATATGTATCTATGTATATACATATAAATTAATTATTAAATAATGAAAATTAAAATAAAAAGTTTAAATAATTTACGACTTCGTACAGGCAGTAAATAAGCGGCTGATTTCATCACTGAACGACTTTGACCTGAACTTTGAATATTAAGTGTATTATGTTGCAAACACGTTGTTGAAGATTTAATTCTTGATGCTATTGATTTATATACGCTTGAAGATCCTTCGATTCCTGGTATGAGAAATACATTGTCCCCATCAACCTCCTTTTTTGTAGCAAGTTCTACAAGAATATTTGGAACAAAGTCTGAGTTGGTTGTTTTTCGAATTAGCATGTCCAAACCTCCCTTATTATTTGTATCAATTTTATTCATGTCGTCCGTTGTTCTCAGCTCGACTGTATCTGTCATTTGTTTGAGTTTAGCGAAAGTAAGATTTCGGATATCTTGCGCCGTCAAAAAGACATCGAACTCTCTTTCTAATGTCTGCTTAATTTCTACTGCCATCATTGAATCCATACCCACCTCGGCCAGAGATATGTTTTGTGCTATTGTGTTTACATTTTTCAATCCTATTTCAAATTAAATTAAAAATTAAAAATAAATTTTATGTTATTCTGTGTAATATCTTTTAAAATAGTATACTAGTGATATACTTTCTATAAAGACTTTAGGGATTTTTATTATATTAGCTGCTTAAAAAATTGCTTACCCATGATATGAACAATTGTTTCATAAATATTCATTGATCCACTGATATTTACACCTTTTTCAGCAACAACCATACTGCTTACGACAGGGTGGTCTTTAAGCAAGAATACTTCTAATGTATCCAAACAGGAAGATATTCGTTGTTGCAATGTACCTCCAATAACCAATTCCTTATTTTCTTCTTGCATATCTGCTACGAGTCCGACATCACCAATAGCACCCCACTGTATCGCTAAACCATGTAATCCTTCTTCCATCCTCTTTTCACAGATTCTCTCCATTACGGAATTAGCCATCCCATAATTTGTCTGACTTGCGTTTCCTCTTCCACATGATACGGAGGAAAAAACGACAAAATGTCGAAGTTGTGGACAGATTATTCTCGACAATTCATCCATTTTCTTCGTCATCCATGCTTTTGATTTGAATGAATCCTCGAACGTATGCGGTGATTGATTTTGAAATATACAATCTTTTAAAACAACTGCAAGATTAAATATAGCGTCCACTGGTGCTCTTTCCTCAGCAATTTTTAATATAGATTCACAATCTTCATGTTTCAAATTATCATCGATTGTAACTATCTGTACATTTACGCCGTAAGATTGCCATAGCTTTACTCTTGATTGCTGATAACCTGTTCTAATCCCGGTTCGTGATGTCAAAACCAGATTTTTTGCACCTCGAAGAGTCAACCAGTTTGCTAATTCTAAACCAAAACCGCCTAGTCCACCCAAAATGACGTAACATTTATGTTCCAAACAATAATATTGCGGGTGAACAAGTAGAGGAGCATCCAAAGGCTTATTTTCTTCCTGAACTTTTATTATTATCTATAAATAATCAGTTAATTAAAATACAATATTATTATAAAGCAAAACATAATAAAACAAAAGTTTTATCTTTTCTTTTCTTAGATATTAATGTTATTTTGTATTTTATTATTAATTTTAATTGCATTTTATGATTTAATTTTGTTATTACAAGGAATAACATTTATTTATAATTTAGACAGGAGCGAACAAAACTACGTTACTCTTTAATAATAATAAAGGATGTCGAAACGTTACTCATTAATGCAAATTATATTAATGTAAACATAATTTTGTCAATAATATCTCCCAAAAAAATAGTCAATAAATCATAATTTAGCAAATTTAATTTAACTAAACATTTGTTACTATCTTTACGATTAATTAAATTAAAAGAATGTTCCACATGACTTAATAATTAATATAATTAATTATTTTTATATCTTAAAATGATCGTACTTTGCCAATATGTTTTCCAGTGGCCATATATCTAAATGCAGCTTCTACCTCATTTCTTTTGAAGACTGTTCTACTTAGCGGTTTAATAATGCCTTTTTCTAAACTTTCTCCGATTCCTTTCCACACTTTTATTTTTCGTTCTGAGTGTTCAAAAAAGAATCTGTCTAATAAAATAGCATAGAAACTGATGCCTTTAGAGAAGGCAGATGTATCCAACGGATTATTAGAAACCATATCAAATTTTCCAATCTCTAGAAAACGGCCACCATTGGCTAAGCAGCGAACAGATGCTTGCAATTTCTCTTCGGCTAAGGAATTTAACACGATATCCACCCCACGACCTCCTGTACGCTGCATAATCATTTGTTCAAAGCTTGTATCCCGAGAGTTTCCGATATGATCTTCGGGAATAGAGGAAAACGTTTCTCTTATAAATTGCCGTTTCTCAACAGTTCCAACTGTCGTAAACACTTCGCAACCTTCGTGAAGCGCAAAATGGATCGCAGCTTGGCCAATGCCTCCAGTACCAGAATGGATTAAGACTTTATCTTCTTTTTTCATTTTACCCTTTACATACAAGGCATAGTAGCACGTGCTGTACACACACGGAACCGTTGCTGCGTCTTCCATTGTCCATTCGTCGGGTACTTTCCAACTAAGATATTTATCGGGCACGCATATGTTCGTTATTCCTCTAAACATAACAATTTTTAGAAGCATTAGAAGCATATAATTTTGTGTTATATCTGACGTACTTTTCACATAAATAAAATTTAATCTGATACATTTTTAATTAAATATTAAATTTATACTAGTAAATATGAATAGTTTTTTTAATTAAGTGAATATTGATAGAGAAATTCATCATTTTACCCATATAAGGACATTCCCATTAATCTCTGTCCATGTATATCAAATCCAACATATTCCAAGCCGAGTGAATCAGATGAATTGTTAAAATATAATGCCATAGTTTGGATTTTACCAGTAGCCAACATAATATCTTTAAAATTTAGAGGCGCATAAATTACATTAACGAGATCTTCACGCTTAATGTGAGAAGGTATATGGTATTGCATCCAGCAAAGAGTAGTCAAATCTCCTTGTACCTGTTATAAATAAATATAAATAATTATTTATCAAGAGACACAGTAGTATCTTACGTCAAGTCTACGCGCACTAAAACACATACATTGTAATTATATTGTGATTTATATCATATCCTCTTGCATTCATTTTATAAACATAATGAATATAAGAAATAAATATTTATTTCAAAATTTAAGTATTATTACTTTCAAAAATCTTTAAGAACAAATTTTACATTTAGAAAAAAATATATTATATAAATTTAATAAATTAATAAGTATAATAAATTATAAGAAAATAAAAAATAAATAACAAAAATATTGAAACATATTCAACTTATTTCAATTAATAAACTATATATTTTTAAAATTAAGCGTTCGACAGTTAAAAATATAAAAAAAGAAAAACGTAATAAAACATTGTTATTATTATACTATTTTACACATCAGATCTCTTTATTATAGAGCATATAGACACATTGCAAGTAGGTACAATAATTATATTTGATTTTACTGGCAACTACAAATTCGCGCTAGTTTATTAGGCATATCAAATCTCTAGACACGCGCGGAGGACGCGTCTACTTGGCGTCCTTTTTTATTTTTTTAAAAAGATAATTTTGTATAAATAATAAAATTTATAATAAAATTTTTTTAACGCACCAGCTGTTTAACACAAGCACTTTGTACGAGTTTTTGTTCCAACGATGGTAATGGAAAATGTCTGTATGATCCCCAAATGTTACCGGAACGTATAACGTTGATGGGTAGGTCCAATTGCAACTGCTTCATGTACAATGGTTCTTGCAAGGAAAAACCAGGCGCTTTGTTATCTTGAATAAATACGCTTCTAATTATTTCGCCTCCAGGTTCTTTTCGCAAACAATTAATAAGACCGAGCAGCCCGCATTCGAAATCTTTTTCTGCGACGAGTATGATCCTTGTATCTGTACTAGTCTCGTTTTGCACACTCATTATTGATTTCAGTTTATCTATCCACGTAAACTCGTAATTGTTCACATGTACAATCCGCTGGTTTCTTGCAATATTTTGCGTTTTTCTTAATAATAAAAGCGTCTTTTTATTTACTTGTTTCTCCAGTATAATATCCAAATTATATATTTTCAGACATGAATAATCGTAGACCGAACCGGATTTCTCTAGGGTCAGTAGAAAACCTTGCGGCATTAACAAAGATAGCAACTGTTTATATAATTTCTTACTTTTTTTTGTCAAAATATCGAAACCAAAGATCATTAAACAATTCTCGTCTTTCGACAACTTAGTAATCTCCGTTGTAGAAATGTTGTCGGGTAAAAAGATATTTGGGAATTTCTCTTGAGTCGTCACGAGTCTAGTGTGATGTCGAATCTGCGGTAAATCATTTAAGATTTTACTAACAAGTGGAGAATTTAAATCTTCTGGTGTCACTTTATCACTGTCATCGACAAATTCGATAATTTTAACATTTATCATATTGTAACATTCGAGTGCAATATGCACCGACATTCTTACTGCATCTTGTAACGACATAGTTTCTAAATCACGATGAGCAACAAATTTATATTCTTCAAGAACGGTGTTAACTGTTTTTTGTCGTTGAAATATAGGTGTTGCCACAATGCCACAAATTTCTATTCCTCCGGATATTACAACGTCTAGAGACTTGTAATGACGAATAGAGAATTCTGCAATGTAGCACAGTAAAAAGAAATTAATTTATCGGATCATGAAATTGATTTGCTTTTGGTTGTATTATATCATACTTGTGTTACTTACGTCTTTTTTCAACTGGGTAATCTTGAAAACGTTTCATTAACTGCATGTGATATTTTGGATCAATTGTCAGCTTGCGGATTTTTGTTGGAACCAAAAGGCTTCTCAAATTTTTTCCTAAAATCTTCATTTGTAACATACTATCCATAAATGTTATCCAATTATATGTCCAGGCGATATGACCGTTTGATCCTGTAACGGATGCGCTTTTTAATCCACGAAATACGCCGGTGTATTGATAACCACGAAGTCTTAATTCTTTATAGATGTCTTTTCTATTCATTTCTTCTTCATCATCGACATATTCAGCCAGATTGGCAGATATCTTTTCATTTTCAATATTGGTTGGAATTCGTACTATTCCAGTAACAACAATACTATCTCCTTCAATTATTTCGAACCTGTTGCTACCTAGAGAGATAGGAATATAAAATTTTTAAACATAACATATTATATAAACATAACATATAAATTCAGCGAATGCGAAACTGTCGACAAGAATATGGATAGCTTATAAAAGTTAAGGAGCTTCCCTAGTGTGACAGGGCCTAAAATGAATGATTTTTAAAAGGAAAACGATAAAGCCAATTGATGAACAACTTTTCCCACATATTTTACTATATTTTAAGAGTGCATACAAATTTTTTCAAAATTTTATATCTGTTATTATTAAGCTCGTGCCAGCCATTTTTTTGGAGCGCCGCGAAAAAACGGTGACCACGATTGCAGCCGTTGTAGTTATCTGAAACAAAAAAGCAAAAGGATTCTTAATCTACTTGAGTGTGGCTATCGTCTGAATCAAAATCATGAAAAAATATTGAAAATTTAAAAAATTATAGCGATTATAATTATTTTCGTCTTTTTTAGCAGACGTTTTTTAGCTATAATTTTTTAAATTTTCAATATTTTTTTTATGATTTTGATTTAGACGATAGCCACACTCAAGTAGATTAAGAATCCTTTTGCTTTTTTGTTTCAGATAACTACAACGGCTGCAATCGTGATCACCGTTTTTTTCGCGGTGCTCCAAAAAAATGGCTGGCACGGGCTTTAATAACAGATAAAATTTTGAAAAAATTTGTATGCACTCTTCAAATATAGTAAAATATGTGGGAAAAGTTGTTCATCAATTGGCCTTGTCGTTTTCCTTTTAAAAATTATTCATTTTTAGGCCATGTCACACTAGGGAAGCCCCTTAATGCGTAAAAAAATTCTGTATCTTTTATTATTATTAGTTATTCTTAATCAAAATTTCTGCACTTTAAATACAGCATGAAAGAAAAGATATTTCTTAAAATTTAATATTTAAATGAGGAAATAAATTTTTGTGTAATGATATTACCTTCCTGGATCGAAAGAGTTAATTCGACTTCATTATGTTGTGATAGTACTGTAGCACGAATGAAATTAATGTCCTCAAATACAACTGGTACATTGGTATGATCGTGCTTTCTCAACGATGCAATCATGTTCCAGAGAAGGAAAAGATATCCCGTAGCCGGAAATAAATTTTTTTCGTTAATAACATGGCCCGTTAAATATACAAATGTCTCATCAGTTATATCAATGTTGACAACTATTTCTCTTTTGTCTATTATATCTTGTTCATTGTATTTAAATACATAGAAATCTTCCGTATGATCCCATCTATAAACATTATTAAAACTCATTATGTAAGAAAATTATATATAAATTAGTTGTCTATTTGTTTCCGAAATTGATGTAATGTTTGATTTCTGATCCTATAAATATTATAATTTATTTCTCATTCTTTGTGATAGGTATAAAACAATTGGCATATACTTAGTTTCTTTGTAAAGTTCCCGTAACCATTTTTTTATAAAGTATGCTAATGATGCTATTTATTAGACAATATGCATGTTATGTACTGTATACTATATACTATTATGTACTATATACAGTGATTACAGGAAATTTCTTTGTTCAGACCTATTTCATTATTAATGTAAAATTATAACTTTTTATTAAGCATATCATTAACCTTATCATAATTCAAAGAATGAAGCAACGTGTTGTTACACGTTACATGGCATACTCCCGCTTATGTTCCGACAGTTAATTGCCAATCAGTTTTTTTTGCTAAACGGCTATTAGTTCTGTGAAGGAAATTTAAACAGTAAAAATGTTAATTCAGTAGGTTATTGTAGGACAGTGGATTTCGATGAAATTGGCTGAAACTTCGGAAATAGATAGTTTATGCGATGCAGATCGAAAGTTATAATAGGCAAGATTCACAATAACCGATAGTTTATTATCCGACATAAGTCTTCAAAAGTCAAAATTGTGTTATTTTAGTACTATTGTAAAACAGGTTAAAGTATATATGGGGGATTCTTTCTGTTATTTTCTACGATTTATCCGTTTTTCGGGAAGAGATGTTAAGCCGTTGGTCCAAAGGGTTAAGTGAGAGGAGAAGGGTAGTGATGGATGAGAATTGGGGAACCCTACGGGGATCGATTAAAAACTTCCTACGATTTATCCATTTGTGCATAAACGTAGTATATGAATACCTTATGAGAGAAGAAATCATTGGGGTACCGCGGCTTACAGGAAATTCCACTGTCGGATAGAGATTTGCAATCTGTGGCTGCAATCCTGCGTTATAAAGTTTTCCGATTGATTCTAAAAATATCTCACCATTGACATCTTCGGTCCCTTCATATAACGATACATTTGTTACTGTAGAGCATAAATAATTGTTTAAAATGTGTTGAAGAATGTTCTGAGGCGATATCTCTATCGTCATTGTATCACTTGGAATCAAACTTATTGCCTTTGTGAATAGTACCGGAGATAATAAATAATTCGTATAATATTTTGAACATAAAGGTAAAGATAAATTAGAATAGTGGTTAGCGGATGTTGTTAACCATTTTGAGCTGCGAAATTTTTTTTGTGGTAATATTCGGTTCAAGTATTCTTCGGACTTAGTTACAGCAGGTTTGATGTAACGACTATGAAAAGGTATATTACCACAAGAAATTTCTTTTACAGGAATGTTATTAGCCTAAAAAAATGAACAAAAACGTATTGTTAATTATTATTCATCGAAATACTAATACTAATTATTAAGTATTTATAATATACGTG
>NW_020222874.1:0-2874 GCF_003070985.1 Temnothorax curvispinosus
GCCCCCGGCGGAACCTACTGCCTCCACGCATACACTTTCCACGCGAAGCGAGATGCCACATGGGTTTACAACTTTCTACGCGTGAAAAGTGTATGCGTGGAGGCAGTAGGTTCCGCCCCACCGCGGGGGGCTCCACTATTATTAAACTAGACACATAGTGTGCCTTCAAAGTACATGCGTGGGCTTTCCACGCGTGAAAAGTTGTAAACCCATGTGGCACCTCGTTTCGCGTGGAAAGTGTATGCGTGGAGGCAGTAAGTTCCGCCCCTCCCCCCCTGCGGTGAGCTCCACTATTATTAAACTAAACACATAGTGTGCCTTCAAAATACATGCGTGGACTTTCCACGCGTGGAAAGTTGTAAACCCATGTAGCACCTCGCATCGCTATCGCCTATTGTGCAAGGGGCTTAAGATTGCCGAGAAAATCAACTCAAACATACACTATTTTGTCGAGGGCAACGATATGTAACTCCAGCTGCCAGTACTTCGCTGTCAGAGCTTAGAGATTCCTGAGAATCAGTACTCTTTGGTATCTCTTCTGAATCTGAGATATTATATTCTGAAACACTTAGTCTTCTGTCATACTTATCATCCGTATCACTTTTTCTTCTCTTATCACTCGAAATTGCTAACTCGGATCTGTATTTCATCTCCTGCAGTTTTTCAGAAAGTACCTCCTTTCTAATCAGTACATCTAGAAGCAAAGTAAATGGTATCCCAATATTCTGAAGCTAAAGCTATAAATCACAATAATAAATGCCTTTATTTACCTGGAAAATGAAACTGTTTTAAAAACGTGTGTGTATTGTGGCTAATAGTGGCTGATAGCAATGCCGGACTAGAAGGTGTTGAGCGGTTATATCTCAAGGTATTTAAACTAGAATCGCCCTAATAAATAATAAATATACATACATATATATATATATATATATATATATATATAAAGATTTTGCATCATTTTATCTATATAAAATTATAAAAAATGATTCGTTATGCAATATAAAATATCTATACATTTACATCATTATATAAAAATTTACTTGCGTAATTTAGTTTTAAATATATATTTTTAAAATTCCTGAATAAATTTTTTTGCATCGATAACAGCGAATAGCTCTTAATTAGCCCTGTTTCCTTCACGATTGGATTTCCAACAGAGCCTCTACTCAACGATTTTTAAACGCTGGCTGAAAGTATCCGTAACTACACATTTTTTTTTGTTGCTCGAGACTGACGGTTCTTCTTGCGAATGGGGAGGGTAAGTTTCCTCTACATTTTATATTATCATTCCCACACATTTATATATATATATATATATATATATATATATATATACCCGGTTTTCATAACGTTTTTCGCCTTCCGGTTCCCAGTTTCCAGCCTTTCCTGTCTTTCCAATCTCCTGGTTGTAGATTGCGTTCTGACATGGCCTTTTGTATTCCGCTCAACCACGTTGCTTTAGACCTTCCTCTTTTCCTTCTCTAAGTTGGGGTCCACTTCAAGATTTGCTTTCGTCGCTCATCCGTTGTACATGTCCATACTATACCAGTTGTCTTCTTTGGATTTCATCTATTATTGTTCGATCTACTTTCATTATTTCCCGGATTCTTTCATTTCGGACTTTTTCTAATCTGGACACTCGCGCAGTTCTTCTCCAGAAGTCCATCTCCAGGACTAGCAGACGACGTTCCAAGGATTTTGTTAATTGTCAGGTTTCACATCCATACAATACTATCCCCTGGAAAATTGTATATAATACGCTTGCGCGCTCTGGATATGCTTTTTGACCATAGGACTGAGTTCAGACAGCCTACTGCCTTTTTTCCTTTCATTATTCGGTTCTCTATTTCGTGTTCAGTTCGGCCACTATTGTCTATTTTCGTGCCCAAGTAAATGTATTCTGTGCAAGATCCTATTGTTTCGGTGTTGTCTACGTTCAGATTATCCTTGTCGTTTCCTATACATATTTTGTTTTTGACCGATTCACCGATAGTCCCCATTCGTCATACTCTTTAAATAACCTTCTCTTCATGAATTCCAGGTCCTTTTTGTCTTGCGCAATTACAACTTGGTCGTCTGCGAAATGGAGAGTATATAAGGAGGAGTATATAAGGAATTATCGTTTAACTCTACTCCTATTCCGTTGCATGCTCGCTTCCATTTACTAAGGGCCTCATTTAAGTATATTTTAAATAAAGTAGGAGAGAAGCAGCAACCTTGTCGAAGGCCTTTCGTGACTGGAAAGCTTTCCGATATGTTATTTCCGAGTTTGATCCGCGATGTTGCTTGATCATATAATTGTTTTATTGCTGTTATTACGGGACTTATTTATTCGGGACTTTTCTAGTACTTGCCAGAGTTTTTGCACAGGGACAGTATCATAGGCCTTAGTTAGATCGACAAACAGCATGAAGATCTCTCCGTTGGTCGCGACTTTCTTTTCGTTGAGCTGAGTCAAACTGAAGATGTGGTCCAGACACGAGCGACCCGTTCGGAATCCTGCTTGTTCTTCAATTTCTTGGGGGCCATACTCTTCTTCTATGATGTTTCGAAGTACTTTCCCGTATAGTGGACTCATAGTGCTCGTGACAGATATGCATCTGTAGTTTGAGCAGTCGTCTCTTTTCCCTTTTTTATGGATCGGGGTAATCCAGGCTTCTTTCCATGCCCTGGGGATCCTTTCTCCATTTAGATATCTTGTGAAGAGTTCCCTAAGGAGAGTAACAAGTTTTTGAGTTCCACATTTTATCAATTCAGCAGGAATTCCTTCTGGTCCGCTCGCTTTGGCGTTCTTCATGGATTTTATAGCTTTCCATATAATTCCTTCATCAATATCAATATGTTGCCCTTGGACTTGATATGTTTTTGGGGAGT
>NW_020222875.1:0-3251 GCF_003070985.1 Temnothorax curvispinosus
AATATTGAACTGTTCTATAAATATATTCCCAATTCCCTGTTCTCTATTCCTTTTATTGTGCGGAGCCCCTAATGCTATAGGTTGAATTTCTGAACGCAGTCCAACAAAAAAGAAGGGGTTGGCCGCAATTCTCTCTCCCGCTCGTCCCGTTTTCCTTTCGAGTAGAGTCAGTAGAGTGAGTCGAGTTCAGATTCTAGTTTAGTATATGGTTCACTGCGTGTAAAAGTATATCAGAGCTACCATTTCAAAAAAATTTTAACACTGGTACCTATGCTTATTATTAAATATGAGCTACTACAATATAAAAATTACAAAATTATTAAGTGGAGCCTATACCTAAAAGTTCAGTTTACCATGTATATAATTCATTTTTTGAATATATTATTGTATAAATGGCTCATCACGGAAGATTGAGCGATTATTCAAAATGTCATTTATTGTTTATTTCAATTAACATTCATAGAACCAACGCGATGCAATCAATGCAATATTTCACACTATTAAGAATGAGTTACAAGACTCTGACAGAAGTAAAAATTATGAAAAATTTGGGTCAAATTGTAAAAAGTTATAAATTAATTAAAGTATGAATTTTTTATTATATATTTGTTAAGAACATTTAATATGCACAATATCTTAGTATAAAAAAATTATATTTTATAGTGAGCATTAACATTATTGTGTCCATTTTTTAGAATAACATTTTTTAAAACTGTAACAATAAGTTGAGAACGTTATTCGATTAACTTCATATTTGACACAAATGTTTATCATAATTGTCTACTAATCAGAGGCTTTTGTCTACTAATCATCAGAGCAAATTTTATAACCATTAGTTATTTATTTTACTAGTTCGAATCTTTTAGTCTATTGTGTATTGAGAGTAACTGTAAAAAATTTCATGCAAATTGGTTTACTATATAGTCTCCGAGATACTTCTGGTACTGATTTTCAAAACACTGTTTCGAGAAACAATAGACAATAACTGGATGCTGTGGATAAACTGTTGAATAAATTTTTTAAATCTTGCGCAGCATCGTTGATGCCTGGGCCATAGAATACTTATTCCTTTGACGAGCAGCCTCCTCATTATCCTTTTTTTGCTCTTTGCGCCTCGTTCGTTCGTTCTTCGACGAATATGTATCAACAAGGTAAAAAAAGACGCCAAGTATACGCGCAGTTATTACCTCGAAAAAAACCAAGTGATAGTATCATTATAATTTTAAATTCAAAAATATTAATAAAATCCAAATGGTACGTAATATCTTTGTACCTCGAAAAAACCCAAGAGTGGGTGAGTAGTACCTTTATTCTAAAAAAAATTGAAACCCAAGTGGTAGATATAGCTTTGTATGTATAATTACGTACTACTTCTTTTAGGTTTTTTTCCGAGGTACAAAGATATTATGTCTCTCACTTTGTTACTTAGATTTTTTCGAGTAGATATCACTTGGATTGAATAAGGTAACAATATTTTGTGATTAAATAAACACAATTCCTATTAAATTCCGTTATACTTGCGCAGTTACTTGTTTATAAAAATATCTATCAATCACTGAATATATTAGATAATAAATATGTAAGAGCATACCCGATAAAAACAGTACGTGGATCCACGTTATTGCTACGTGGATTCGACGAAATTACGTGGATTCGACGTGGATGTGACGTGACTGTTTTTATCAGGTATTTGAATTAACAAAACTTGATTTTGTTCAATAATGTTACTTAATTCAAATAATTACAACTTTTATAAAAAATATACGTTAAATATTAGATTGAAATTTGTACAGTCTCCATATTTTAAATGTTAGATATTAAATTTTTTTATATTATATGTACACACACGATAGAAAATATATTAAAAATTCACAATAAATAAAATACTAATATCTGAGATGTTTATTCCTGTTGAGCTTCTCGATTTCCAAAAGATTGAGTATGTGTATTATCGTGATAAAAACTTGGGCCGGCATAATTTGTTTTATATACAAATTGTTGTATTATATTCCGCCTTTATAATAATGTTTCACGTGAGATTCTAAGACATTTCTTCCTTTAAATATTCTGAAACGGTTGTAATTTCGCGACTTGCAAATCTTGCAATATGCATAACGGTCTGTGAATGTGAAATATTGCGCCAGCCAACTACAACTAACATCTTCTTGTATTTTAGCTAATGCATTTTTATTACAATGATTCAAGTGGTTCTCTAAATGATATCTTCTATATACAAAAACTCAACTGCCACAAAATTCACATCTTGCCCAAAAGCTTTCTCCTCTTGAGAAATATTGCCAAAGTGAGTAGGTGTCGTTTCTCCATGTTCGTTCTTCTTATTCTTCATACATATCATGTATTCTATAACTATAATAAGTGTTCTTTCGCAGAATATTTCCAAATAATTTTGTTATTACATGATGTCATCTTGCATTTTACGTGAGTATCGTTTAATGTTTCAAAATAACTTAACGCCGAATTATTTGGAATCCGCGGCATTATATCCTTACAGTATCACGGAGCGTGTATTACTATAAATATGACATATCGAGGATTAAAAGAAATGTTTGATTAAACTGTTTGGGGAAGGTCTAAGAGACACATGCGAACCTTTACTAAACATAAATATTGATATATTGCTAATCTTAAATCTTGCTAATAGTTAAGTCAGTTAGCTTTCTTTCTTATACAATAGGAAAAACCGGGGCTATATCTGTTTACGGGAGCTATGTGCCCACAATACTGCTATCTCAGATGTTAAGAGATAGATATCTCTATAATACCATTCCAACAAATAATTGAAAAAAGCTCTAATTCAGAAGTAGTGGCTTTTGTTTTCATGCGATGCTTTTCACGGACACTACATGCGTTACAAAAAATAAAGCAAAAGAGATTATCAACATTTTTCGACGACTGAAAAATTTCTTGTGCGACAATAATTTAATTCAAATTAAGACAAGAAATTTATAATATTATCAATTAATATAGTTATCAGAAGTGAGAAGCGTTAAATCTTAATTCCGCATAATCTAAAATTTGCAGGTCGCAACATGCTAAAGCCTGAAAAATATGGTCGAGGCTATCTGTTTTATTTTTGATAGAGTAATATGTCCACAGACTTCAATGACGGATTGTTTTCTTTATACATAGATAATGGTGCGTAAGTACAAAAGAAAGACGGATAAGATAGATATATCTAATAAAATTATACTTAATAGAGCGATTTTAAAAGATTAAAAATCGAGCGAGAA
>NW_020222876.1:0-2169 GCF_003070985.1 Temnothorax curvispinosus
TTCTCGCGTCTACATGGATTTTTTTATTATAGACTAGAACAACACAGGCGCGCGCTACGCGCGCGCTCTTATTTTATTTCACGAATAGAACAACACAGGCGCGCGCTACGCGCGCGCATTTATTTTATTTCACGAATATACAACTATACATTTTTTATATTTTTATTAGAAGTGAAGAGGTAAGTCGCTAATATCGACATAGGTCCTCTAAAGCAACACCTCCTTATTTCTCGAAAACTAAACACCGCACTTTATTAATGCTGATGAGGACATAATTTACTTATATAATTAAAAACGTAAAAACCCTTACTTTACACATTTATTGATTTTTATATATAAAATATGCTAAAAACGAATCATTCAAAAGCAATTATTAAAAATAAAATTTACCCAAATCTCTTTTACTACTTGTACAGTTTAAATAATAATGAATATATTATTGATAATATTAGATTATTTTACATGTTTGTGTAACGTCCTAAAACTATTTAAATTTTTTTTTGTTTTATTCTTTTCATATATATAATGCAGTTTTATATTTAAATATAAAATTGAGATGCAACGTAAACTGGCATACTTAACTGATAAAACAAATTATAAGGTAGTAAAAATCAAATAGGATAGAATAAAAAACACAGCACAAGAAGATCTTGCTGCAAAATTATGAGATAAATTTACTGGCATGCTGTCGGCATACTACCAACATTTTGCTATGTGGGGTAAAGCAATTGTGAAGCAACACACAGTAACAGACTACGAAAGTAGAAAACAAAAGGTTTCAAGTTTAAATCCTGATCGGCTGTCAATTTTTCCGTTTACCCCTCTCGCTGTCCAAAATTTCCATCCGTATCTTTTCTTCACCCTCACTACACTCCTTGTTTTCTCGTATATTTCCATGATTCTCTTTCCCAATCTCTCACTCACCCCTAGTTCTTTCAGACATCTTCCCAAAACCCTCCTATCCACTGAATCAAATGCTGCCCTTGGATCTACAAAAGCAACCACTACATTCTTTTTCCTCTTTAATCGCTTCCCTATCGCATAATTCAGTGTGTAAATGTTGTTCACCACTCCTCTCCTCTTCCTAAACCCTGCTTAGCTTTCTGGGATCATCCCCTTTTCCACCATCTCTTCCCTCAACCTATTTGCTAATATCGACGCGTCCCTCTATGCTCACTCACCTCTTTTGCCCCTCTTTTTCGCTATCGGAACGACTACTCCGTCCTTCTACGCCTCTGGAAACCCTCTCCTTTCCATACTCTCCCATAACGCCTTTCTTAAACCACTTCCCCCATAACTCCACACTTTATTTCCTATCTCGTTCTCTTCCGCCGCTTTACCTTTTTTTAGCCCTTTCAGCACTCTCTCTACTTCCTCCCATCCTATCTCCTTCTCTTTCTTCACTTCCCCCTCCGACCCCTGCTCTCCCTCCTCTCCTTCTCCTAGCCTTCGCTTGTATTCCATTCCTTCTAAAATCTCCCTAAAGTATTTATCCCACTCCTCTAATGTTATCTCCTTATTAATTTCTACCCTTCTTCTCCTTTCCTTGTTTATTACTTCCCACACCTGCTTCTCTGTTCTCGCCTCTCTTGCCTCTTTCAGCAGATTTCTCTTTTTTCTTCCTTTTTCTTCACACTTTTCCTTATACTCCTTTCTTCTCTTATGATCTTCTTTGTGTTTTCTTCCTCTTTTCCAGTCTCTTAATAATTTTTCTATCTCCTCCCTCTTCTTCCTATAGTCCCCATCCCACCATACTCCTTTTTCTTCTGCCCCTCTTTTTACTCTTTTCACCCTTACATCCATATCTTAATTCTTTTTGTCAACTTTTCGACCTCTTTATCTATTGCCCCCTACCTATTTCTACCTCCTCCGTCTTTTTTCAAAACTCCTTTCTTGCCTCTTCCGACTAATCCGTCTTTTCCACCCACCTCTCTTCCTCCGCTTTGTCCCTCTTCTCTCACCACCACCCCCTTTGTTCAACCATACTGCTACTGATTTGTGATCCGAATCTACCTCACACCCCACCTGTAATCTTGTCACTATTTCCCAAGCTTTTCTATCTCCTATCTCGTAATTGATCACTATTTCCCCCCTTCCTCCTGTAAAAGTCGCCTCCCCCTCTTCACTTCTCTCCTTTGCTCCGTTCATAATTTCCCACCCTTCCTCTTC
>NW_020222877.1:0-1938 GCF_003070985.1 Temnothorax curvispinosus
ATGTTTTAATGCGAGGCATGCTCTCTCGAATGTGATTAGACGATAAATAATTATAAAATGCTGTTGCATAATGCTAGCCACTGAGAGAGAGGTAATGCTGTTGCATAATGCTAGCCACTGAGAGAGAGGTAGCGCGACTGCCGACGGGCGGCGTTGGACGATAAATTCGGAGATCCGAAATATCACACGCGACACCAAATAAATCTCGAGAAATACGTTTGTTCTAACATTGTTATGTGTCCTTTAATGCGAATTAGGCTCTCTCGAATAAGATTAAACGATAAAGAGTTATAGAAACTTGTTGCATAATGCTATAGCTATAGCTAACGAGAGAGAGAGAGATAAATGCGAATGTCGGAAAGGTAGAAAACTCCGAAATACAATAAACTCTTTATCGTGTAATTTTATTCAAGAGAGTATAATTTGCGTTATAGAACACATAAGGATGTTAGAATAAAGATATATCTCTCGAGATTTAACCGGTGTCATTCGTCGCATTTCAGAGCTTCAATGATTTCTGACTTTCATAAAACGCTTTTATATCTCGGCAACCGTAAATGATAGAAAGATGATTAAAGAAAGACTTTATACTTTATACTTTGCCCTATTGGTATTAGTCACAATGTATTACTCGCAATTATGTACTTTCGTTTATTAAAGCAATAAAGCGCGAGCTGGCCAAAAGAATCGTGCGCCCTCGCCATTCATCATTTTCATTAAACGTTTATATCTCGGCAACCGCAAACGCAATAGAAAGATGATTCAAAAAGCACTTTTTAGATCGTGCTCTACTCTATCAGAACTGTTCACTTTTATTATCGACAATTATTTATTTTGTAATTAGCGCTAATGCATGGATGTATGACATCTATGTGATTGCAATATCATCAATAATACATCTCACATTAAGGAGGAAGCTGTGACAGCGTAAACGACGCTGCTTTGGAAGCAGGCCATTCGCTACTTAAAAATCAGCAAAAACATCAAAATAGACGTTGATGCCGCGCGCCGGCATTCCCGGACTCGGTGATTTAGGTCAAGGCCAAAAAGTGGATCAATAATGTACAGCTGCTCGTGACGTCATGACAACCGCCCGCCGCTCAAATAGGGTCAAGGGTCAAGGCCATATGTATTGCTGGCTTGGCGCGAGAAAAAAAGTTCGCCAAATAAGAATCGCGCGCCTCGCCGCATTCATCATTTTCATTAAACGTTTATATCTTCAACGCGAATTATGTTCAGTATTCTATAACTCTTTATCGTTGAATCTTGTTCGAGACACCTTAATTTGCATTAAAGAACACATAACAACGTTAAAATAAATGTATTTCTAGAAATATGTCCTGCAATTGTTCGTCGCATTTCAGAGCTTACGTTCCGCCGAGCAAAGGCATTTTTATTTTTTCTCATTAACTAATAATATGTAAACAACATTTTATAATTATTTATCGTCTAATCACATTCGAGAGAGCATGCCTCGCATTAAAGAACACATAACAATGTTAAAATGAACGTATTTCTCAAGAGTTTAGTTGGTCTCACGTATCGTATTTCGGATCTCCGAATTAATTTATCGTCCAACGCCGCCCGTCGGCAGTCGCGCTACCTCTCTCTCAGTGGCTAGCATTATGCAACAGCATTTTATAATTATTTATCGTCTAATCACATTTGAGAGAGCATGCCTCGCATTAAAGAACACATAACAATGTTAAAATGAACGTATTTCTCAAGATTTAGTTGGTCTCACGTATCGTATTTCGGATCTCCGAATTAATTTATCGTCCAACGCCGCCCGTCGGCAGTCGCGCTACCTCTCTCTCAGTGGCTAGCATTATGCAACAGCACTTTATAATTATTTATCGTCTAATCACATTGGAGAGAGCATGCATCGCATTAAAGAATACATAATAATATTAAAATAAACGTATTTCTCGAGATTTA
>NW_020222878.1:0-2225 GCF_003070985.1 Temnothorax curvispinosus
ATAAAATATATGTTCATGTATTGTAACAATTCCTCTATAAAATAAATTAACACTTGTTTAAATGTCTCACTATAATAGATAATATTTACTTTATCTTTGGATAAGAAAGCAATAAAAAATTAGGAATTTGCATTACAATGACATAGCCGAAAAAAATACTTATTTAATAACTAATTACTTAATTTTAAACTCTTCAAAACTGTGTTAACAGTTTCAAAATTTCATCTTCACACTTTTTTCGATTCTCCGGAGGTAACGAACGAAGCCTGGTTTCTAAGAATAATGCCAAAGTATGAGCTGAATCATTGATTTCAGGTTGAGGAAGAGATAAAACTGGGTCAGGTTGAGCCATCTGTTTCAAGGCACCTACAGCCTCCTCCATTATTGATGATTGTTTTTTCGTCTTCAATCCTCTCTTATAAAATAATTGCTGTTGATTTTCTGATGATCGCTTGTTGGATACAGTAACAGAATTTTGTTGTTGTTGAGAAGATTGAGTGATGCTGCTGAGTGCAAAATTAGATGCCAGCCTTGGGAGAGATTGAGGTGACGGACTCTTTTCTGGTAGAGGTGCAATTGGTTCAAAATCGCTACATACAGATACACTAGAAGAATTTGGATCAGAAGATGTCAAGTGTGTACTTCCTACATTTACTTCAGGTGGAATTATCGCAAATTCCTGAAAAATAATTACAGATACATATAGAATTAGTTTCTGTACTGTGATTTACCGAGATTGTAAAAATATCATTTTTACTTCAAAAAAAGAAATAAAAAAAAATAAAAAAAAATAACATAATGGCGATTACTTTAAAAAATAATTTACCTGCAATGCTTCATCATAGTAGATATGTGGTGTATTTTGTGTACATGATGTATTATCATTCACTTCATCAATGATTTGTGAAGATTCTGAATCTGATGCTGCAGTTGTCTCTAGCTGGATGGGGGAAATATTTGATTGTGAGTCTCCTTGGATACAACTCTTTTGGAGAAACATTAATCTCTCAAACAAGTGCCACTTGGGCTTGTATATATTGTCTGTGCCAGCTCCACTGCGCTTTGATTCTTTCATAACTTTTAAATTTCTTGCAAACGTATCCTTCATGTTCCTAAAACGGCTTGATACAACAGCACCTGTAAATAGCATCAATAAAAAGCCTATTACATAATTTTATTATTTTAATTCTGCATAACTTTAACTTATTAATATATTTCCTACAAAAAATTGTAATTCTTTAATCCACTCCAATATAAACTATAAGAAACATTAATATATATTAATTATTCATTAATTATAGGTTATGTTAGTTAATATTAAATTAATTATAATAAATTATAAATAGTTGATAGTATTGAACCGATTCACTTCTGATTGTGAGACATACCTGTGAAATCTGAACCCAACTGCTCGGCTATTTCGTCCCATGCTGCAATCTTGAGATCTGTTTGTCTGTACAAGTGGCTTGTACAGTCCCAAAGAAGTGGTTTTAATTCCACAAGGTCGATCAGACGGTAATCTGTCCCTTTCGAGAAATTATGTTTTGGTGGCATTGTGTGACTTTCTATCTGCTTCAATATCACAGATGTTCAATATTATTGTTTTCAACACGGTCGTATACACGTGGTTTTCACGCACTAGCACCACATTGCACCACGTGACCAAATCGGATCCTGTGATTGGCTGCGACTGTGACTGCGACTCGAAAAATGGATTCAAAGCCAAAAGGCAGTCGCCAGTCGCAATCGCTGACAGCTACTTTTTTGATTGGCTGAAATAGAATCGTAATCGCAGACGCAATCGTAGTCGCGGCCATATGGGCTTTACCAAACGGCATCGCCAGTCGCAATCGCTGACGCCAATCGTAATCGCTGATAGCTACCTTTTTGATTGGCTGAAATAGAGTCGCAATCGCAGACGCAGTCGCAGTCGCGCCGCGAGCCGCTAGTGTGATACGGGCTTTACACGATTGGTCGAAATCCTGTTACGAAAAAGTGTGTGTCCGGGCCCTTAGCGTTTCTGCCTCCCTCTCCCCTCTCGTCAATGTCGTACGCGGGGTACGGCGTATCTCTTTTTGGAGGTGAATTCGAATTAAGAGTGAGAAAAGTCGAGAAATCCACGCGCGAATCGCGTTGGGGAGGAAATAATCGAAGAGGAACCGCGGTCAGGATAAATCGCGCGACTGCGACTGCGGGGGAAAGTCGAGAGGGGCGCATAGGGCAAA
>NW_020222879.1:0-14483 GCF_003070985.1 Temnothorax curvispinosus
CGGACACGTCTCCGCAACAGGCGGCTGGATTCGCGCACACGTGACGGCCGACCCCGACGCCGACGGTCGTCGTGGTCGTCGCGGCGCCTGTCGTCGCGCCGAACTCGACCGCGGAAGCGCGCACTTTGGGCCTCAACAACGGCGACGTGGCGAACGTCTCGCGCTGTGTCGACGTCGTGCTGCTGGAGCTGCTGGACCCGGGACTTCCGCCCAGCCGGCCGGACGTCGCGTATGCAAACCCGCGGAACCGAAAGTGCGCCTGGTACGGGTAACCAGCGGGCGGTGGTAGCCGATAATGGTGATGGAAGCCAAGGTCGCGACGCATGTATGGATCACCTGGATCGCTCGCGGGCACATATCGATCGGTCGGCGTGTGCGCCGCGGGCGGCACATATCTGTCCACGTACCTGGACAAACGTGGACAAACCAGGCTTTCATGTTCTACTCGAAATAGACACCGACAGTTGGAAATAAAACTCGGCTTTTAATAGAAAGTAAGCTGTCATTGGAAATAAACGGAAATAAATCGTGCGCGGTTATGCATCACAAAAATAATAATTGATATTTGTTGCCATTTTTTAATATGCGTATCACAAATAAAATTTAGTGTTATATATAGCTTCATTTATATCTATTTAAGCTTCATTTGTATCATTTATATCTATTAATGTTTTATTACAGTGCAATTAGGGGAAAAGGAATAACTTGTTTTTCTCGGGATTATATAAAGTCGCTAAGTTAATAAGAGTCTTTTGAAAAAGAAAACACAGAGGATACTGTAAAATGTCTTCAAGATTGGTACATATTACGAGATATATAGCAATCTTTTATGACGTTGACTCTTACCTATCTGGGTAGAGCACTTCGGGGGGCGGCTGGGGCACATATCGTTCAACGGGGGTGTGCGCAGTTGGGGGCACGTAGCTGACGTTGGATGAGCAGTAAGTGCGATCGTTGGAGGACGTCGCGACGGCGTTGGCGCAAGAGATGGGTGTTATGCGGCCGGTGTACCTGTCCTTAGGCTTCGGCAGGGATAAGTACTTGTCGGCGACGCTGCGCGCCGGCGAATAACGATCAGCAGGAGCGTGAAAGCGATCAGCTCCGGAAGCGGCCTGAAATCGGTCGCCACTACCGCCGGCGGCAAAGTATCGGTCTTGCCCGAATTGATGATCGTTCTGACTGCCGACCGAGTAGCGATCGTAGCTCTGAACCGACTTCGAGACCAGATATTTCTCGACGGTACTCTTCGTGTTCTGATAGCCACCGCCGCGGTGGATATTCGTCGACGCCTCGGACGTCGGCGAGATTGACGTGAAGCGCTCGTTGGAGACCGATGATTGTGTACCGGTCGTTGTGTACGGCGAGTGATACCTGGAGCCTGAATTTCGATAGAAGAATTAGTACTGATAGCGATTAAGTAAAGGTTTGTCGAAACATGAAAAATCACCGAGCTATCGCAATTTCGCAGAATTTCAAACAAAACGTGGAAATTGTACAGATATGATATACATATATTCGATTTTTAATTCCTTCAATCTATCTATTTATTTTTTCTGAAAATACATTTTTAATAAATTGTCCAGCAAGGATTTAGGTCAAAAATTCCGTAGCTAAAAAAATCCTAATATCTATAGATTTGCGGGGTAAAAAATTCGACATTTAAAATCGTGGATATTTGATCAATGATCACCTAAATATTTAAAGCACTTAAATATTTAGGCGATCAAATATTCACGAAACCAAGAATAATCAATATCGAAATACATCTCAGTCCTTCGCTCGAGAAAAGCAAGACGCACACTTACCAGTCTCTGACGAGGAGGACGACGAAGAGGACGTCGGCGCCAGGAGACGTTCCGTGGAAGAGACGATGTAGCGCGGCGTCTCGGCATTGGATAGCCTGCCGTCGTGCGCGGGTGACGATCCGGCCAGGTATCGATCGCTGGAGAACCTGTCGATCGACCGCGATTGACTGCAACGCTGTAGCGCGAGGTCGTTGAAGCGATCGTTGCTGGACACGTATCGCGTCTGACTGCCGACTTCCGGGAAACCGGAGTACCGGCCGAAGTCGGCGGACGCTGGAGAGCCGATGGACCGATCGGTATACTTCTGACAGACCGTCTCGACGCCTCTGTCAGCGTAGAGGCGCCGATTTTGCTCGTTACTACTGGAGGAAGTTTGAAGTGACGAGCGGTCCGACGATGAATAGCGCTGATGCGCGCTCTCAGGATTAGGCGAATTCGAGAGGAACCTGCGGATATCCCAAAGGGGTCGAGTGAACGTGAAATATACTTCGAGGCATAAAAATAGAGCACATTACATTCGTAATTCATAAATGTGAATTATGTAATAAATGCAACAATTATTCGACATCAAAGATGTCTACCTAATACGTACTCATATCCAAAAACCCACTGACTGCGATAGTTGGCAAATCCGAAAAGTTGTTATTCAAAATCTACTTAAGCTGAACTCACCTCTCGGTGGCCGCCGCCATCGTCGAATACCGCTCATGATGTGTTGTCGCTGGTGGGTCCTGTCGAGGGTACCTATCGTGAATGGGCGACTCGCCCAAGTACCTTTCCGACTTGCCAACGAATCTCTCGGGCACCGGAGCGTGTATCGGCGAGGAGGATAATATCCTGTCCGCGGAAATGGCGGCGTAGCGAGTGTCTTTGGCATAGACCACGCTACTCTGGAGCCCGGTTTGAAGTCCAGCCTGAAGTCCCCCCAGGACCGGGGAGGATTCCGAGAGCAGGCGATCAGGTGGTCCAGCGTAGCGTTGTTGATCCTTAGCGTCACCTGTGGCCGACTGCTGATTGGCCAGCAACCGTTCGGCGGAGGCAAAGCGATCCTTGGCGGGTATCGACGATGCTGTAGCGGCACTGTCGGCGCCGTACTTGGGCCCCGGAGAATTGGGGGGCAAAATGCGATCAGCAGAAGGGTAACCAGCCAGGCTCTGGCTCGAGGCGTACTTCTCGCTCGGGCTGGGCGACAATGGCGGTGGCGGGACGAAGCGGTCGTTCGCCGGTGCCGGTGACGGCGGCGACGGAAACGTCTCCGAGACGAAAGAGCCCGTGAGCGCGTTCGCGTTCGCGTACTCGCCGGACCCGCTCGTGCTCGCCGTGTCGAAGCGCAGTTCCGGATTGCAGACCGAGTAACGATCGTTCGGGGCCCGTTGCTCACCGTGCAGCACGCTGAGATCGTTAAATCGCGCGAAGCGATCGGCGTGCCCGCCGCCATAGTGCCCCTGCAACGAGGACTGACCGAACGTCGAAGTCTGATAATGCCCGAAACGTTCGCAACTCGACTGCCGACCGTCAGCGGTGCACTTGGTGAAATCAATCGACGACTTGTCGGACGATTTCTCGTGCCGCTCGCCCCCCATCCGGCCCCCCACGTGCTCGCCGCTCTGGGCCTGATAATGTCCGAAACGCTCGCAACTCGACTGACGATCCTCCACGCACTTCGAGTAATCGATACAAGACTTGTCCACGGCCTTCTCGTGCCGTTCGCCTCCCAACCGACCCCCCACATGCTCGCCGCCCTGGGCCTGATAGTGCCCGAAGCGCTCGCAACTCGACGGACGACCCTCGCCGCACTTGGAGAAGTCGATCGTAGGCTTCTCCGCGGATTTCTCATGCCGATCGACCATTCGGGCCCCGACATGGTCGCTGCTTTGGGTCTGCTGATCCGACTGACGACGTTCTTGACCCGATTGGCTCGCGGTACTCGCGACCAAACGCAAGTCGGACAATTGCTGCTGCTGTGCTTGCTGCTTAAAGCAGTCGCTCGGATTGCTGGGACCAATCTGGGCCCCCACGCCGCCGGAATTCGGCGCGTTCGATCCAGGAAGCGGGGATGACGAGGACCCGTACTGCGCGATCGGGTGCTGGTGCAACAGGAGACGATCTCTTCGGCCATAGTCGTCGTCTGTCGGCATCCTGGTGGCCCGGGGCCCACTGTCAGGACATCTGCAATAAAAGCCGTGATCGGCGAACTTAAAATTACAGAGCAACACTAGTAAATGTTAATGTAATATAAATGTAAATAAAATATGGGTTCGCCTTTACTTATAATCTTCAACTTTCCAATCAGTCTCTTATAAAACCAAAGCATGGAAAGAGAGTTAGGCTCGAATCCGGGACTATGAGTCGCGACCTCTTTCACGCGTCACCGCCTCAGGACAATATTAGTCATGATATGTAAAATTAATCATTAAAATTGGGATGACACGTGGCTCTGTGTAAAAATGGTCAACGTGTAGTGGATAAGTTCCAGATTTAATCTCGACCCTAATTTCATGTGTATCACGGCACAAACTCGCCATATACGATCCGAGAAAAAGGGTTAGAAAACTAAAATAGCAGTCTATAAAAAGAATGTACCGCTCAAAGAACACTAAAATTTTTCCTCAGTGTCGAAATTCTATTACGAGATCCTGTAGCAAGAAGAAGATATTTAAAATCAATAAATTGGTGAATTAGAGTAAGAAATTTTTTTAATTTTGTTTTATAATATAAGACTTTAATCTTAAGAAAAAATGAAGCTAAATGAAAATCTAATATGTAATTGACATTTTTTTTCTTTACTTTTTAACAGCCACTGAGAACACCGCAGTATTATTTTTGCGACACGCAAACATTTCCGCCAATCGCGTAACTTCTTTCACTCTCGATAGACGCATTGCAGAAATGCAGAATAAAAATTCTGCATTTACTTTGTAACCAACTATTTTTCTATATTTTTCTCTCTTTTCATTCTTCTCCTCGGCTCGAAAACCGCCCGGTTTCCCTCTCGATCGTCCGTGCTTCAATTCCCGTGATGCATCGCGAGATGCGGCATTCTCCGACGGCGACTCGATATAAATATTCGATCGACCGCTTTTATTCATCGCGACCGCCATTCTTCTCGCATAGTAACAGCAAACGGTAAAACAAACGCGTCGTAAATTCCTTGCCATTATAATTCAAATTGATGGCAGAATTGTTTACAGAATTTTTGCATTCACCAGAAACGGTTTTTTCGATTCCTGTAAATTAATATAAATTTCCTATAATTGTTATACGTAATCCACTTATTATCGGACAAATTTGTAATTAACAACATAAGTTTATAAAGTAATTACGTTAAAGTTCGTCGCTTCACGTTTTTGACGAGATTTTTACCTTTTTCATCATCACGTAAATTAAATAGGAACAATTTAACATTTTGCAGATAAATTAATATGTGATGACATTTCGTGCGAATACATTTGTGAGGGAACAACTCCAAATAAAAATAATAAATTTAACTTTTAAAATAATAATTACAACGTATTCAAAATGTGACATAAAAGTGTAATATTATTAACATCTTTAAGCAAACAAAAATGAACAAAGTAAACAAACTAAATATAATTTATTTTTTATTTTCTTTTCTTTCTCTCTCTCTCTCTCGTGACATATTCTGTCGCTTGCGATATTTTGTATTACAGACAGTAAAGAGATTAAAGTACGTGTAACACGTACTTTAATTTCTACGAATTAACATAAATCCAAAAAGTGAGTTTATCGCGTGGAAACTACGAGGACAGATGTTCCCACGATTGTCCCCAGCGTAATATTTGAATTATCCCGAGAGCCCTTAGCCGAGCGAGGAAATATTGAGATAACGTGTGGGACGTCTGGTAATGGCGTTTGATTCGCGCTGAAAACGAACGACGAACCAAAAACGCGTTTGTACAACACGCTAAATTCGCTAATTGCGAAAATCGCCGGCGGCGCCGCGCCACGTTTTCTGTCTCGTTTGACCTAGAAAAAACCAAAGTGGCTTTGCAATGGAGATTCCATATACAAAACAATATAGAAAGAAACATGATGTCGAGAGAGGAAGTACCAATATTCTCTTCTCGTTACCGGTGTTACAATAAGCGATGTCTTTTAGTAATAAGAACAAAAGTAATAAGATGATGAGAAGAGTCGAGATACTTTTTAGAAGATTGTTTCATTTAGAAGATTATTCGATTTAAGCTCCGTAGAAAGCGCTATATGTACGGTGCTCTGCTCTCTATCATTTCGCATCGTCGGACGCCACTTCCGGCGCGTCCGGGCAAGCTGCCTATTCCTTCTGCGGAACGTCAAAGAAATTCGAGAGAGCCTCCCCTCGTTCGGCAGAACTGAATTTGACAAATGGTTTTATCCGGCAGTTGACGAGCGTACGTGCGCGCGACACGTGTCACGCGTGGGCCGCGTTCCCCGATGGCGGGCGCCCGCGCCGAGGGAATACACCATCCCGACGGAATTTTCGGAAGTCACGTCGAAGGACGTCGTCGCCCGTCGTCCCGGCGACGCCGGGCCTTCCCGACGCCGCGTGAAATATTTATGACGGAAAATTTTTCCAGGGCGATACCGGGCGAGATTGCACGGAGATGGCTTTTTGCACCGCGATAGAGAGAAATTCCAGCGCACCGTTCTAAGCTTCAAAAGTTAAATTATATTAAAAGAGATCAGAAATATTCATAGAAGAACGTACACTTTTTGAACTGTATACTTTTTTTACGAAAAAAGAAAATTTAATTCTTTTAAAATAGAAGAAATTTAGCATTATTTATATAAAATTTATAGACTTTAGCATTAGATTTAATATCCATTTCAAAAGATTTAAAAATTATTCAATTTTCTGCAAAAGTTAAATAAATTAGTAAAATTAATTAAAAATTATTTTCTGTAAAAATATATTTGGAAATTAATACGGTAATTTGAAAATAAAAGTTCCTCTCTTTCTCTCTTTTTTTTCATGTAAAAATACAAAATAAAATCTAAATTTTAAACAAATTCTATTTACTTTTAGCAGATCGGTATACAATGATTACGTTAATGAAATAAGTATAAATACGAAAATTAAGATCAATGAATTATATTACTTGATAAGAGAATTAGTGGAACTCTGATAAAATGCAGTATCGAAAGTGTTAAATGCGACATGAATCTCGATGGTTTTAGGTCAGATCGTTTATCGAACGCGCATCGCGACTTTTTTAATAGCGACTCGATTTGCCGAGATGGCGATTAATTCGTCCGACGAGTCGAGAGTTTCATCTTTTACGAGCATCTTTCGACGGTTGGCACGAGCCTGCCTGGCACCGATCCAAATTGAATCCATTTAAATACCTGGTCGCTGTGCCACCCAACCCCCGCTGGCGTAGCCCCCTAATTCCCAATTTGACGAGTACCGCCGCAACCCCTAAGCAAGGAACTGTTAATGCGTAAGCTTAGTCTAAAAATTGTCGATATAAAAATATTCCACTTCTGGCTTTTAAGGGGACCTCCTGGAGCGACGGCAATGACCGTTATTTATAGGTATGATTTTCTCCAAATTGGCTTTATACAGACTTGAAATCCCTTTAACACGTTTAAGGACGTTCTCCGGCTCCAGTCGTGCTCAACTTATATTCGTGCTTAAAAAGATGTTTATATACAAAATATTACATATAATAACATCTAAAAAATAAGAAATTGACTTCACGCGTGAGAACTCATGCGGCGTTGCCATCAAGTAACTGACGCCTCTTCTCTTCTGTCACTCTGAACCGAGCGAAAAATTCATCAAATCGCGTACTTTACACAAGTATTTCTCAAAAACGAGTACCGCAAGGGTATTGACACTTAATTGCATATTATTTCTATTTTTATGGAGCATCATATATCTACTAATTTTTCAAAAACATTTAGAGAAAACTTCTTTCACAATTTATTAAAATAGGAATAGGAATTACATGTTAAAAGTTGAAACTTTGAAATATCTCGATTTTTAATACCGCAAGAGGTATTGAAATTTATACTATCGCATAAAGCACACTTAAATTAACGTATATTCACAGTTTCAAAAAAATCTAGAGAAAATCGATTTTCCGGAGAACGACCTTAAAGTACATACATACAGAAATGACGGGTGGAGTAAATTGAAGTCAATTAAAGACTAAAAACTTAAAAAAATTGAAAAAATTATATTTGATACTACTTGGTGTTGTACCTAGAGCTGTCACTTCATAGAAACTTTCGTTTAATATACGAATTATATAGCTTATGTGCACAAATCGAAAGTACCTCACCAATCGGAATAGATCAAAGAACAACGTTGAATCATTGAAACTATAATATTAAAAGCCTAATAAGAAAGATTTTCACTGATCGCAGATTTTATGCATGCGTACACACACGCAGTGTACATACATGGCGTTGCAATCTGACAAGGATCTCGTTGGATAAGGACAGAATGATCAAAATAATCGATATTTTTAATTCCGCTTAGATCAGGACGCTTTCCCGTCGGAGTTCTGCCGTCACTTCATAGGATCCCCTTAATTATTCTCAATTCTCTTTTAACATTCAAGAAATGTATTTTAACGTAATCTAAATTTGTTTATAACAAGATCAGTGATTTATTATAAAGAGATCATTATTAATATTATTATAAGTCCTATTTTTCAAAGACTATATCGTTAATTTTTTATAAAATTTGTACCACACATTTTCTGACATTTTAGTATTTGATCACTAATTATTTTTTTAACTCTTTCAAATTTTTCGATTACCGAGACAATATACCTTTTTGCTCAATAATTACCGTCGGATTTATATTATCTCATTTATTCTATTTCATTTTCACATTTTCACATTGTAATGAGATTATTAAAATTATTGACAGAGAATAAAATTTTATCTGGCAGTCTTTGTAAATATACTTTTAATATAAAAAGTATATATTTTCTGAATAATTAATTATTTCTCTGAATAATTAAATTTATATAGAATAATTAAATTAAATTTGCGCGAAATCGTTAATTATATATTGAATCGCGAAAAAAAAAAATTATTTCTGCCGTTAATATTCACTAGAAAGAAAAATGTATCTTTCGATTCTGAAATTTCGTACTTCTGCGATGCGACACTACCGAACTAAGAAATTTTTTAATCTCGCAATCAAATCGACGATAATGGAGTCTCACGAAACTATAATAATAGCAAAAGGCGTTCGTCGCCCACATAAAAGTATTTAAGTACTTCACTCTTTAGCGAGCTGGATCGGAATTTCAATTGGTTGCTAATGGATTCTCAATTCCGTTTGCTAGTCCCCGGGTCATGCGAGTCTAAAAGTGCCCGAATTAGTATGCCGCCGGTAGATTCCAAGTTGGATTAGCCTGAGATCATGCGAGGCAATTATTATTCTATCACCATAGTGTCACTTTCGCTCGCTATAATTAACAAGCTATCCTAAAAACCAATTAAAATTGTCATTCAGAAACACTCTTGTAAATTGTAAAAAGCTATTGAAATTATTATTAGATATAATATTAAAAATTAAAATTTAATTTAGTAATATTAAAATTAATTAATATTGAAACTGCCTAAGAGTCAGTTAAATTAATAATTCAAACGTAATATTTGTGGGCATGAAAATTATAAAAGTGTAAAGTTCTGGTAAAATCCTCTTAAAAGTCAATTAAATCTGTCATTCGAGATAGTGTGTTTGAATATTTTAAAATATATTTTAAAAATGTATAATATATGGAGATCATTGAACAAATGAGAAAAAAGGATTCGAAATCCGATTTTCAGTCGCAAGAAATGCCCGAAATGGGATAAAATAATACGCTAATATTATTGTCGCATCCACGCTGAGCTCAAGCGTCACGCCTGGCACAAGTGAGAGTCGCGAAGCGTCCTTAGCAACGAGCCGGATTGATTTAACAACAACCGTCAGATTTGTTCTCGAGCCGCTGGACCGTTCGGACGTGTGTCCGCGCTCTTCTGTAACGAGTCTTCTAATAAACGTTGAGATTATTTTGCTGTTAATTGAGTTCCCTTTATTTCCGCGAGCTCCGGGCGCGTGAGTGCGAGTAAGTGAAAGTGTGACGCGAGCGCAACATTATTATCACATACAAAACGATCTAAAGATAATTTACAGCGATCATGCAACCCGATGTACGAATGAGAGAATGCACGACTTACGAGACACCTGATATATATTAACACGAATCCGCGGATTAATACGCAGAAGAAAACCCCCGAGGCGACTCTTTTGAGGCCTTAATAAATCATCTCTCTGCTCCCTCGCTCTCCGGCGCCCCTCTTCCCGAGGGTAAGCATCCCCCAGAGTGAGGTCGGTATTTATGAAGGATGATAAATAATAAGAAAGTATTAATAAGCGACGCACTGCCACGCCCCACCCGTGTCGCATATCCCCCGATGTTACCCCCTATCGCCCGCTATCCCTCTACCTCTTCCGGTCAACTCTCGCCCCCCCTCCCCCCTTTCGATTTCGCATCGTCTGGATGCAATAAATTCACGTCCGCCACTCGACGGCTTTGTCCCTTCGTGCAGATATTTCCCCCCCCCTCTCTCTCTCTCTCTCTCTCTCTCTCTGTCTCTCTCTCTCTCGCGCTTTTGCCCGATTCGACCCCCATTTTTCTTCGCCTGACAAAATCGCGGAAAAGTATCGAGCGGAAATATCCGAAGCGTTGGGGGAAATACGGCAACTTTGCAAAGTATCGCGGGGCGACTGACACTCGCTTGTTGCGCAAATTTTAATTTTATAAAAAGTGACTTATTAACATTATTAAATGTATCGTATCGAAGAATCTGAGAAATTCGGATCAAATGTCCTTTCAGCCGCGTCTTCTCTGCGTCAATCTGATGACGTCAATCTCTCCACCAAGCGCCAACGATCGTTATCGTTTACCATAAAGCCATAAATTATCATTATTTCATATCAGACGTGTTCGTACATTATGCCGCAATTTTAAATTGGACTATTATTAACCATCAGGGTTTAGCCGCACAGCCATTGTTTCATTGTTTATACGCGCGTTTACATGAATTTTGGTTTGCAAACCGGCCACGGTTCCCAGATAGATTAATAATCGAAAACTATCAATCAGCTGCGTTGAGTTATAACATTTACAACATTTACGCCATGTGCGCAGTGTTTTTCGCTAAAGGAAAAAATGCCGAGCAAGCCGCTGTACGCCGATCGATGACCGGTACCCGGCAAATGGGTCGTGGAGCGCGCGAGGCCATAAAATCTTATTTGTCGGTCGAGTAATGGCTAGGGTATAAGACGTGGCTGTATCGCGCATTCTGCACCAGCCTCGTCTCCTCGAGAGAACCGTCTACTCAATCGCCATTGTTCGATTTTATTTATCGCGCTCATTAATCTCTCCCGACTTCGGAATCCGGAAAACCTTATATGTTGGATTACTATACTCTAAAACGACTATCAATACGTCCTTAATTACTAATTCATTTCTTGACTTATTGTTAGTTCCTGTGGTTTAAATTAATTAAGTATATTAGATTATAATTAAAAGCCGTTTTCCGGAAGCATATTTAAACATGGCAGTAAACTGCTTCTAAAATATTAACTTTTTTTTTTCTTTCCTTTATATATGAAGGTAGAGAAAATATATCTTGAATAAATTTTATTTATTTTATCAAATCGATACCTATACGATAATAACATCGAAATTAAATAGTTCATCGAGATAAAATGTATATAGGTTGTTTCACTGAAATTTTATTGGTTAACAATCCATTCGCTTTTCCATTACATTAATTAAAATTTATTTATTACTTTCTAATCCCCTTTACTTGTGAAAAAGTACGAAAAAGATTCGATCAAGATTCAATTGTTCCAACTGTAAGACTATCTCTCAAATTACTTCGAGTCGAGGAATTCTGTTTCACTGAACGCCGCCGCGGTTGTGCAGTTTCCGTAAAATGCCAGCTGCTACGTTCCGCACGAGTTTATTGTCGTTGCCGGCTGATTGGCGCGGACAACATTACGAGATGAACCAAACGCGATAATTAATTATTCGCCCGGTGATAATTAATTTCGTGTACACGATGCACGCATGCGTTCGCGTCGCAGCTGCAATAGCAAAATTAGCGGCGCACACAACGCAGCCGTGCTCATTACAGCTAATCAGTTGGATTGTCGGCGGGACAATCGATACGATTATCCGTCACTCACTGCGGCTATGTAAGTAACGCTGATAAAACATCGAATCGCGGCGTAGTATATATATGCTTAAAAAATTAGATTCGAGCTCAGATTAAGGAACAAATCGATGACAATAGAATTGCGACAATAGGAAGTACGTATGCGGGCGGCCGGTGATCGGACAGGGATATCACGATTAATGCGAGGGTAGGTAATCGACGTGTGTGGGTGTGAAAGTCGCATATATCCACGCTTGATCTTCGCGCGAGATAGTTGGGGGAGGGGAGGGCTTTCGCCGCGGCAGGGCAAATATGTATCGGCGCTAATTACAAAACTGGAAGCACACGTCCTGTGTCCCCTGTAAGATCGTGTCTCATGTAGCCGCAGCAGCCTCGTTAACCGGCTGCCACACGATATTGTTGGCACAGTATATGTGTGTACACACACTTCACCCCTCCCCCATCTCTCGTTCGCGCGCTCACACACACACACACACGGACGCCACGCGCGCGGTGTACGTGTCGGGACACAGGAAATTACGTCGAAAGTTATATCTTATAGTTACGGCACGTTATCGCGAAACTTGTACAACGTAACGTACATACGGGATGGAAACTGCACGCGAGTACCACGTGTGTACCGGGTGTCACGGCAATAATCGACCCTCATTCGCGCGTCGACGTGTCGCGTGCGATCGACCCTTCAATTAGGTTCTTCTGCTCGTCCCCCCTCACCCTCCTCTCCCCCCTCCCCCCGCTGCAATTCGCTGCCGCATGATGAGAAGGCTCTTCTTTTTGCAAAGACGCGCAATATGTTCCACGCTTTACGTCACCTGACGATTTGATGAAGGATTCTCCGATAAAGAATTTGAAATAAAAAATTCGGAACTATATAAATTTAATTTACGCAATTTGTTATGTATAGGTAAAATATGATTTTGTACATTATATGAAAATCTAATTAAATTTTTTACTAAAACAAGATATTAAAGTTTCCAATGAAAGGTTCACGTTTGAGACACAAGAGTTTCTCTTCTATTGTTCTATTCGTTGCATCGTGACAAGGCTCTTCTTTTCGAAAAAACACGCAATCTGTCGCACAGAGTTTAATAAAATGCTTTAATAAAAAAATTTGAAATCAAAGATTTAGAACTATACAAATAAAAACCATATAAATGTAATTTACGCAATAAATTACGTAACTAAAATGTGATTTTGAATGTGTTACGTAATAACTTATTTTTCTGATTTATTTTTTACCGCCTTAAGGTGATGCTGGAGCCGCCATCGCTCCAGCATCCCCTTAAAGCAAGAAAATAAGGCTTCTCGTAAAATAATTATTTTTGAGACGTGGCTTCTTCTATTGTTCTATCCATTACCATGTTGATAGCAAAGCTTTTCTTTTCGAAAATATATGCAATATATTTCGTATACGTTACGTCAAGATTTAATGGAGAATTCTGTCATAAAGAATTCAAAATAAAAGATTTTAAGCTAAATTTAATTTACGCGATGAATTATACAGGTGAAACGCAATTTTGAATGTATTAAATGATAATTTAATTTATTCTTTTACTGCCTTAAGACAAGAAGATAAAGCTTCTGGTGAAAGGTTCACTTTTGAGACACGTCAGTCCTCTTTTATTGTGCTATTCGTCGTCCACGTGACGACAAGGCTCTTATTTTTTAAATTTTTGTTAATAAATTTTTAACGGTTTAATGAAAAATTCTCTAATAAAAAATTCAAAATTAAAAATTTGGAACTACATAAATTTAATTTACGTGGATGATTATATAAATAAAACGTGATCGTGATTGCATAGATATAATACGTGAACTGCGAAACCCACTTTTGAAACGCGGTAATTCTCTTGTGGGTGTGCATCGTTTAATATTTAAATAAAAAGTTATACTTATATTTAATGATACCTATCGTGCGCCACTTAAACGTTACAAATTGAGAGCTAACTCCATTCGCACAAAATTATATCGTCTCAGCAGCGTTCCAGTTTCACGATATATACATACGGCGCAGATAATTCGCCGTAACATCGGATTTACTCGTCACTTCGATACTTCGAGATAAGAGAGCCGAGAGAGACGTTCCCTCTCAGGCTCCCCGGGCATGTCAAATTAACCGTGCAGTCGGAAGCTACCCGAGTTTCGGGCACTACAAACTTCCGCTAATAAATGTAGAATACGCCGCTAATCCGCATCGGTGACTTAAGAACAAAGGGACTTGCCTGCCTCCTAATAGCGCATATATACATATACGCCGTATTATGCAGATTCTAATTTCCTACGTTGCGTTCCGCCCCAAAAACCAACTCGGGCTCCGGTAGGGAATTACATATGTCGTCTAAATTATCAAAGATTATTCTATTTGAATCTCAGGCTTTACTTCTGAGAAATAATAAATTTAGATCTTTTATGTGAGACATTTCTACACAACTATAAAATAATTTTCAATCTTTTAGGAATTTTTGAGAAACGATTGAGGAA
>NW_020222880.1:0-2417 GCF_003070985.1 Temnothorax curvispinosus
GAGCCACAGAAAAAATCGACTGCAAATCTGATCATATAATTTGATATAAAATCCGAAATCGAAAACTTTATCTAATACATGCCCTGACGAGACGACTACCTTAACATATTCTAGTTGTAAAATATTTTCCATCTTTTTCTAATTTCTGTATCTCAAAATTAAAGTTTTTTATAAATTTTAAGTGATTTATGTATATTTAAAATTAGTTGTAAATGTTCAATAAATGATCTAATTCTAATTGAACAACGATGTATCAATTTTAATGAATTCTATTTCATATGCTCCCTCTATGCAGCGTTGGTACGTACATACAATAATTCGACGAATAATAATAATTACTCCAGGATTAAAAATTACTGCTCTGCTCTGGCCTATCCATATTTTAAAAGACAACAAATTTATGTGATATACTTATCTATAATATTCTTATACACTTAACTGATAATTGTATTTTTTAAAATATATTGATAACCAAGGAATAAATGCATTCAGATATTAAGAAGTTTGTGGATATTTTACTACTGTATCTATCATTGTTGCGAAATGGAATTTTTATATATTAATAATTGCTAAGAAAAAAATACAGTTTACTATCTCCGGTCTTTTTTCATATCATATTCATATTTATATCTTATTTATGTTTCGAATAATTTTTATAAATTTGTTACCTTTACATTAAGATAGGATATACATAATTATATGCACTTACCGCTGCGATGCGCAGTTAATAGAATTGTATACAACATCGACCTGTAAAATATAAATATATTTAAATTAATGTTTAAAATAATATTTCAAATTTCAATATTTTAAAAAATAATTATTACATCACTATTATTAACTTCTTATTCTTAATTCTCTTTTACTCTTTTCATAAATTCTTAATTATTTGTAGTCTTCTAGCTTTTTAATTAAATATTTTGTATAAAAAATTACGTAACTCTACATAAGAAATCTTTTCATATAAAAAAATTTAAAAAAATTTGATAAATAGAATCTTTAATTCTTGTGCATTTATAATTTAAATAATTATATAACTTTTTAAACGTTGTAAAATATTACAATGTTTTAATAAAATATTTTAAAACTTATTCTATCGCATATAAAATATTATCTATTTGTTACATTTAAAAAAGTTTTAAAATATTTTATTAAATCTTTTAAGACTTAAATGTAACAAATATATAATATTTTATATGCTATATAATGTCTTACATCCTGCAACTGATGCATGGAATACTTTATTACAATCGCGAGGTTCTCGTGGGAAAACCGTGGGGAAAACCATTCAAGTCCACAAGTAAATAATATAATAATATAATATAAATAATATAATAAATAACAAATTGCTCACCTCGTGCTTGCTTCGCTGACGCTCGATGCCTCTGCGGGGCCTTCTCCTTCTCCTCCCTCGGCCCTCCGCGGCCGTTTCAAGGCGCTCACTCAAGACTCGCTGGAACACATTTAAGTATTATGCGATTGCACGAACTGTATACGGCACTCTCAACGTCAATCATTCGCACGACTCAAACTTTATTACGTTCGGAAAAATAATTCGCCTAACACTCGTGACGTTCCGCGACGGATACAGTATACCTAGAAATCGCGAAGAAGAACTCGCGTGAATTACTTACACAGTCAACTTTACACGCCTAGGAGCAACTACCGCCCGCGCCGTCGCGTCGTCCGCGCTGCGCCATGGCGATGTTACACCTGTTGCTCCAAACCGACTGCCCGCCGATCGTTCCATTTTCGGCGGTATTTATCAGGTTGTAGTCGCGTGCCGTTGCTAACTGAGGTAGCTAACTGAGGTAGCTAACCTTACGCGGTCAGTGCCTTGCGCTGACCTTTGCGTCAGCGTTTTTGGTTGTCCCGGAGTTGAACGCTCCGGGTTCCCGTGTCGGATTGCATCGGATGATCGGTCGTCCAATGCAATTGTCAGATTTTTCGGCGGATGTCAGATTCGACTTTTGTCGTTAGGGTCGGATTACCAACTAATCCGGCCCACGGTGTTGCCAAGTAATTAATCCTTAATACGTTGTGCGCTCACAACAGGATATATATAATTAAGAAACAGAACATTCGATAAACGTTTTAATTATGATAACGTTTAGAATGTTATAATTGTGTACATTACTAAATTGTTGAACAAAAATTTTATTTTTTTGGTATGATTAAAATTTTACTACTAAAACACTATTACATTGTATGATATAAGCAAATGGAATAATTACTCATTAACGACGCTTCTGTGTTCTCTTCGCTATTAAGCGATACCTGCAGTTCGGAAGTAATGTCTGACTTAATTGTTCTAACACAACGGGATCAAGTCTTTTTATCTATTATAAACGTAATATACAATTCAGAAATTTCCCAGGTAGCAAGCACTCGTCATTTTGACGTCAATATTTGGTCAT